>NC_141146.1:51547952-51699657 GCF_053477565.2 Lygodium microphyllum | reverse complement strand
GCAAAGGGTTTGGTGAAGTCTACCACTTTTAGCATGGGGCTCTTACTCATACACTCCTTCATAAGGTCAAAAGGTACTTGTGGATCATTCCCCCACTTGAAATTTCCTTCTCCTTTGGCAAGTTAAGATAGTGGAGACATTACCATGTTGTAATCTTTTGCAAATCTTCTACAGGATATTGTGAAGCCTAGAAATTCCCTAACTTCTTGGACCATTTTTAGTATTGGCCACTTCTTCACTACTTCTACTTTCTTTGTGTCCACTTTGATTCCTTCTTAACCTAAAATAAAACCCATGAATTCTAACTCCTTATTGCAAACTCACACTTCTCTAGCTTGATATGTAGTTTTTGTTACCTTTCTCAATGACTATCTTTAAGTGTTCTTTGTGATCCTCTAAGGTTTTTCTATAGTGACTAACAAATTATCTACATAAATGATGACAAATACATCTATCTCTAGCTTGAATACTCCATCTATCAATCCACAAAAGATTCCCAACCCAGTGCTAAGCTCAAATCCTAGGACTAGCCACTCAAAGCTTCCATATCTAGTGCAAAAATTAGTTTTTGGGATTTATTCAAATATGCGAATTTTAAGTAGCATGACCTAAGGTGTATTCATATAAAATTTTTGGCTCCATGAAGTCTATCTAGTAAGTCATCTACTAAGGGCATGGGATATTTCTTTATGGTGATCTTGTTGAGTTCCCTATAGTCTACACTCAACCTAAGTTCTCCATCCTTCTTTTTGAAAAGCAACATTGGAGCTTGGTGACTTGCTTCACTGGATGAAACCTTGCTCTTCCAACTCTTGTAGTTGCTTCTTTCCATCAGCTTGATGTGATTCATTTGGTGTGAGGTCTTAGCAAGTGAAACTGACTTAGGTATTAGCTCAATCTTACTATGTGCACAAGTGTAGTGGAATTATCACCACGATGTGAGTTTATCCAGTCAAACATGTTTACAAGTTGGCAAAAATGGTCAAGTGTGCCAACAAAAGGAACAAAGTTTACTTATGATACATCAACACACAGTGCCATCATGACTTTGATAGATTGATGCCAATATGAACTTAAAACAAATCCTCCATAAGAGCATTGATGAATATATCTTCTCCATTCTCCTCAATTGAATAGTATACAACCTCCACTATCTCATCCTAAATGAAATCATGCACATAGTGATACTAGATCACAATATTTTTGGTATGCACATGAAAGACTAGATTTTTAGAAATGGTGATGTAACTGGGGGTTGTCATATCCTAGTACTATTGGATCTTCATCTTGCACTCCAATATGCCATAAGATCCTTCTTAACCATACTACTTCTCACATGTAGTAAAATAAGACATCTTGTATTCTGTTTTAGTAGAAGAGAATGCCATTGTTGGTTACTTCTTATTAGTCCAAGAGAAGATTCTTGAATCCAAAAAGAAAAAATATCCAAATAGTGACTTCTTAGAATCACTATCTCTACCCAATCCTGGTCATAGTTCCCCCCTACAAGAGAAGTTTTAGAACTATATGTGATACCATAGTGAGCAAGTTTCTTTAGGTATTTGAGCACTCATATTTTGGCCCTCGAATGGCTCTAGACGAGATTTATTTGATAACCTACTCAAACTATCAATAGAAAAACTAATATTTGGCTTGGTCTTACACAAATAGATAAATTTGTTGTTGACCAATCTTTTTGTACATCCTAAATTCTACTAGTATTGATATACCCTCAATGGATAACTTTGCATTGACCTCCATAGTTATATCTATCTCCTTGCACTCAATCATATCAAATACTTTTAAGATTTCACATGCCAAACCTATGCCCTTAATCATATAGACCTTACCATTTCCACAATTATGAAATTCTAGCATTCAATAATATCATTCTACTGAGATATATGAGGTGTTGTCAACTGGTGCTTGGTCCTTTTGCTCTTGCAAAAGTCTTCAAAATCCTTTGAGTTAAACTCACAACCACTATTTGTTCTACATTTCTTCAAACTTTTCCTTGTTTCATTCTCAATAAATCTTAGCTATTCTATTTAAGCTTACTTAAAGCTTGAGCCTTATCACAAAGGAAGTTTTGTTAAAGAGTTTTCTGTTCATGGTATAAATCATGGAGTTCTTGTGTTTGCAGAATAACTTCATTAGGATTCACATGAGAAACTTTCATACATAATTCAGTCAATATTTCCCAACATTTGACTTAGATAACATTTAATCTCATAAGTTCCTTTGTAACTTGACATGCAATTTTTAGTTTGTATCATGTAAATTGACAAAAATTAAGTCTATGGGCACCCTCAACTTGATCAACAGGAGGTAATTGACAGTCTACAGGTTATGTCACATTGGTTCATGAGGAGTATTTGCTTGGAAATCAAGAAGAGTGCCCAAAAGTCCACTTGGTTTGTATGGGACCTGAAATAATGGACTTGTGTGACTTGTACGTGACCTATATGGTCTACTTTTGTATGGAAGCTAAAGAGAAGAGTAGCCCGCATTTTTCGGCACAATTTTTGGGCCTGTATACCTGTGGCAGATGGAGGGAGAGCTGAAGGCTATGGTGCATGCTCCAAAGCATGCAAACTCAGAGAAAACTGAAGAAAAAGAGGAGATACAAACAAAGAAGGTGAGAGTCTTTCTTGCCCATCCATTTGGTATCACAAAAATGAGTGGTATGACAGTCCATAAAAGGGGAAAACAGAGATAAAGTATTCAGCCTGCTCTTATGTATGTCTTCTTCCATTCTCTTACCGTATTCATGGTCCATTGAAGCCCCTCTTGTGCCCAAGTACTTGAGTGACTTCGGGGAAAGTAAAGGGGAGATTTTGGAGGTGTATGGGGCTGTTCTGGACTGCTAAAACTTGTCATAAATAGGACAGCCCACTGTTCTTGTCTTCTTGAATGGAAATCAAGTGATCTATGTGGTTGCAAGTGATGGTATTGACCTCTAAACATCAGGGATTCATTTGAGAGTGATTAGAGAGGCTTATTCTTGAGATTATGTGCATTTTTGGAGCTTGTTTATGGGCTGGAAATTACTGTTATAAAATAGGCCTGAAGTGAATCAAAAGCTTTGTTAGTGCCTTCAAGAGTTTTTGGTCTATGTCTTGGAAGTAGTGGAGTCTACCACTCAAATACTTGTATCTTGGAGTTGTTGTTCATTGGCATTCATGAAATTGAAACAGTTTGGGCTTGCATTTGATATATGTATTTGGATTAAATCTGAGATAAAATCTCTATATGTATTGGTCTATTAACCACTACAAGATATAGACCTTATACCGACGTTTAAAGCGACGAAAATACAAACAACAAAATTTGCCCCCGTCGTCGCGAAAAGCGTCGTTATTGACGACGCCATAGAATCATCGCTATATGCGTCGCTATTTGCGTCGCAAATGCGACGCATATAGCAATGCAAATAGCCACGCATATAGCGATGTAACCAGTAAAGTTGCGACGCTCATAGCGACGCCAATAGCAACGAGAGCAGTAAATTTGCGACACAAATAGCGACGGTAACAGAGAAAATTTTTTTTTGCGACAGGGCAGAGCACTATGTGCTGTATGAGAGCCATACAAAATAGTTTCTGCACTGCTGCATACAAAGCGCTTGCAAACAAAAAGAATGTATACTGAAATCATAAAACTGATACATGAAATAAATACATGATCGCATAAGATGCGATTGGTACAATCATGAAACGATATCATTAATACATAGAAAATGTCTACATAGATCAGGCGACTAAAAACTAAAGGTGTGTGAGCTCTAAGGATCCAAGGGCGAGCTACAAATCCTCGTCCCCCGAAAGCTCGTCCCGTCGCAAAGGAGCATCAAACGGATTCTGCAGAAAAAGAAACAACATATCAATCCACCATATAATAATGCATTCAAATATCTCATGGTAACTACGGACAAGAAAGACGAGTGACTTACAGGGCCGCCGCGTCTATACAATCGGTCGATCAATGCCCTGAGACCGTGCCTCTCTGCATATCGAGTCTCAAGGCCTTACGGATCGCGATTTGTAATGGAGTGCTGCAAAGAAAACAAAATGCTAACTGTTAGAAACATGATTGTCAGTACAAAGAATATTTCAAAAAAACAAATAAGCAAAACAAAAGAGAAACTTACAAATTCCTCCAAATATGTCCTGTGGCCGCCACTCCCAAGATGATGCACCGCTCCGGCCTCGATTCGTGCCCTCGCCGCCTCCCGCTGCTGACTCCAACGTCCTGGCAAATCTGTAGCCTCCTCTCTCAGTCGGCGCCAGTCGTTTGCATCTAACCACTTGGGCTTTGGAGCCCCACTCTTGATTGCCTTGCGTGCATCAGATCGTCTATGTGACATGTATGCACGCATGCAATCCATCATCCAGCCCGTATAGAATCTATCTACTGCGGCTGGCACCGGAAACTCCTCGTGCAAGGATGCTACTATGTAGTCCTTACTCCCCTCCAGTATATTCCTCCAATGATCCAGGACGTTGTGCCGAAAAACTTGTTGGCACAACCCCCTCATGCGAGCCATCACCCTCCTCCCCTCATCATTCATGATGATGGCTCCTGACCTACTATCCACTAGGTATCCATAACCCCTAGGAGTTTGCCTAAGATGGGCCCTCTCCCATCTCCGTCCACGCTCCTGGGCATATCCAGGAGACCCCTGTACATCCGGTGTACCGACGGGGGTACCCTCTCCCGGAGTGCCACTCAAAGGGGTGCCACCAAAAGGAGTGCCACCAAAAGGCGCGCCACCTGCCGACGGCTGCGCAAAAGCCGGAGTAACTGGAGTAGACGTCCCCACATGTGTGACAAATCCTGGAGGTGACACAGCTCCAGCTGAACGACGAGACGGAGACACCACATCCGTGTCTCCACAGCAGCACCCCCTGATCCTCCTGCAGTCCCTCCCTCTGGCCCAAGTCGTGAGCGTCGAGATCGTCTGCTCGAAGCTGAAGCATGTGATCGCGCTGAAGCAGATCTAGCAGAGAGCCCTGACGAAGAACGAGACAGCTCCTGGTCTGCCATCTCTCTGAATCTCGCGAGCTGATCTAGAGACATGCGTGCCATCATGTCCTGAAACTCCTCATCGCTCATCCCTCGACTCATCCTGAAAATATCACCTGCACAGATAAAAAGTGATGTTAGAATAATCAATTTAAACTATACAAAGCACAGTAATATAAATCATTTTTGAAAAATCCCTCTTAAAATGCATATCTTATCTACCTTTATGGAAGATCTAAACAACGAATTGAGTAATACAATTTTCCAAGAATGAAGTATTCTATGGTCCCATGTTAATCTCTTGACACAACTCTGCATACACTGGAAGGTCGATAGACATGTCACCACAAAAGAACGAGTCTGCCTCGTTCTCAAAAAATTCTACGACTTCTGTATTTCCATCATTGTTAGCCGATGCGGGCTCCAAGCTTGCGGTGGCCTCCACCCCTTGTAATATCGACCCCTCTATTTGCATATTTTCTTCATCTATAGAATTTCATTGTCTGGTTCCACCATTGGTAGCCATTGTGAGATATGCACTAACGTCTCTGACACCAACCAACCTTCCGCCATCCTACCTTCTGGACGAGCTCGTTGTCGCACAAAGCCTTTCAGGGTTTTCATAAAGCGCTCCAGGAAGAACATCCATCGCGTATGGACAGGTCCAGCAATCTCCACTTCGTCCACAAGATGCACAAGAAGGTGAACTTGTATCGTGAGCATGCTAGTGGGCAGGTATTTCTCAAAGAGATAGACCGTCTCAACTGCTCCCCGCCTTGCGGATTCAATAGAGGACGTCTTAATCTCTTTTTGTGAGATCCATTGCACCAAAGTCGACAACTTGTAAATAGCCCCGCGAATTTCTGGAGTAAGGCATCCTGCGATCGCGATCGGTAGGACAAACTGCCACAAATGAGAAAGCATTATGAATAATGGTCACTTTTCAAATTGTAAAATGTCCACGCTAATTAAAATCCATTCTGTTCACAAACCTGTCATATCTTATGCCAATCATGGGATTTTAGCCCAGACATTTGGTCATCTTTAGAAAATGCGGACCTGAGAGAACGCATCATACCCGTCGGAGTGCGGATAGACTTGATTACTTGCTTCACAATGCGCTCTTCTTTGGTAGAAAAAACCCAGGGAGCGCGAGGAAGCTGCATTCCCCCTTCAGCACTCGACTGCGGCCAAATCGCCTCCATCTTACCTACCTCCTTTAAATCCATTCGTGACCCTATAGTGTCTCTCTTTCCTGTGATGTGGTCCCATAGCAAGCTACCCACATTCTTGAAAATATGCATGGGATCCAACTTATGTGTGTTGATAATGTCTATACAAGGTGATACGAAAATCATTGGATATATATGTGTACATACATTTGTCCAAGCCCTTGTCGCTCCACTAGGATAGAAACCAATGGTAGAACTCAGGATTGTACTGAAGCGTGGCACACGCATCCAGCACACATGGTAGCTTACTTAATACTGATAAATATTTCGCCACATCGAGTAGCATGGAACCTTGTCCGAGTCTACTAGCGATATGTAACTCCTCCTCAACAAGAACTTTATCAAACAGAGGGTTTTCTTGGCTTGGTTCGGCCAAGTCTTTGCCCCGAATGGCAGTCAGCACCTGAAGTGAAGTTGGTGCCACATAGGTTGGGTCTCTTTGGGATCGCCATTTGGCCAATCGCTCCTCAGAGACTGTCATGATCTGAGCCCCTAGTTCGGCCATTGCAATGCAGCCTTCGCACCAATGCTGCTCAAATTGACTCTGGCCTGCTGACATTCACTTTAGTTGCTTTATGTCTACGAGATTCGGCTGGCAGAGCACTTCATTGAACATGACGGTTAAATGCAATTTGTCAGCTTCCTCGCCCGAGATGAGTCGCAAGCGTTCGTGTAGGAGCCTGCGATAGTGCGCATCAAGGTGTTCCTGCTCTTCCCAAGATAAAGGGAAGGGCAAGTAATCTCCAAGCTGCTCCTTGGGGATTGTGCCCATGTCCGGAAGGACATAAACGCATGCGAACACCTTGAGCTTAGCATCCAACTCAGTTAAGCATTCTGTGACACTTTTATGTTCAACGAGGGCTTGCTCGGTTGCTATTTCATGCAAGGTTCTAGGAGTTTGCCTAGGCTTTAGCATAGCTGGGGGTTCAGGGCTATATGAGCAAGATTGGTCAACTCTAGGATTGCTCATGCTGTTGGGGTTTCCATGTTTCTCTTGAGGCTTCGTTATTGCGTCATGGTTCTCCTTGGGTGTGACTGGTGTGAATTCGTCATCCGGTTGTGACAGTGTTGTATCCACTCTTGATTTGTCAATGCGAGTTCTATTGTCAGTGGATAGAGTGTTGCAAGCAGCCATTGATGGTTACGACTGCTTTGATTTGTCAGAGCACACGGATGTGTCTGAGGTTTCACTGCTATTAGAAGAGGCATCAGTGGGCTCATTGGTGGATGGACTCGATGCTTTATTCATCAGCTCTCCAGCACTCTTCGTCCCAATGTTCTTGGGGTCCACAACCACCTGCAACTGTTATTGTTTTCGTTGTTTTCTCCTCGTTTTCTTGGTCGGTGCAGGTGCATCTAATGTCTCAGGACCCTGGGCTATATCGACCGTTGATGTGCTTGGTTGGGCCTCAGCATTTCCCTTCTCTAGTTGGTCCTCATGGGACCTAGTCGTGGCCTGCGGAGTAGCCTTGCCAGGTTGCATGGGTACAACTGTCTCCCTTTTGGGAGAGTCTAGCTCTTCCACTCGTTTCCCTGTGCTTAACCCCTCCATCCCAGGTTTTAGGCGCTTTGGAAGTGCTTGAGTTGTTAGGGAGGTAGGTCGCGACACCACCTTCACAGGTAAACTACTAAGGACACGTTCCGTAAGGGGCATTGTCATGGCCAAAGGCTGTGATCCCTGATTTGAAGTACTAGCAGCTAGTTTGGTGGACTTGCTACTATTGGTGGATTGCGGTATCCGGTCCTTAAGGCGATCGGAGGTGGTCGTGTCTTTTGTTGCCCTTTGAGCATTCATCTGTGTAGATCGAGCATGAGTTGATTTGGTCACATTGGGTTGCACATGCATATCCTTGGGCCGAGAGACACGGCTAGTGTCATGTCCCCCCTCTTGGGTATTTGGAAGCCTTGATGGAGATAGAGATTGGGAGTGAGCAGCCGCCATTGTCGACCGCCGTTGTTGTGCTTCCTGTGTTCGTTTGGAAGAAGAGGATGTAGGAGATTTGGGACTCCTACGTGGGCTTGGCACTGACTGGAGAATTTGCTCGTGATTATTAGACGATTCTGTCATTAGCTTTGTTGAGCAATCAATCTTATCTTGAGCAATGTTGTGCTTGTGGTGCTCATTATCCTCTTGGGAAGCCAAAGGCTCCTTGGGCACTAGTGGACCTTGTGCACGCTCGACAGTTACCCCTGATATCTACTTGCTACGCACGCCAGGCTGGGATCTACTTTTTGATAGGTCATGTTTGGTTCCTTGATTTCAATAGTGAGGGGCTCAATTACTCCAATATTTTTGGTTCGAGATTTGGATTTTTGTTTAGGTTTCCTCCTACGCCTCTTTGCTTTTGAAATAATTTGGGCTTCTGAAAGAGGTGGTTTTAGGGGGTTTTGGTACCCAAATCCATCGGTTAGCTGCGTAATACCCTTGAGCACGTAGCAACGCTTTGGATATCCATTGCGGCGTTGTGCTAACCCTCCATCGATGCCTTTGTCTATAAGGCTTGGGCTTCTTTTGGGGTCTTCTACTATATTTGTAAGTCCAAAGCCCGTCCTTGGTATTGTCTCTTGACCTTCTTGTTTCAAGCATGGCCTCACTCACTGGTTCTCTCTGTTCAACCTGCGCTTGTATCAACTCTTTCAACAACTCCTTGCTCTCATTACTAGGCTCACTTGGTATGTTAGAATGCTCCTTGCCCTTCCCTCAAGGTTTGGTGAGGTCACCCTTGCTAAAAGTCGTGATTATCCTCACACTTGGTAGCGTTAGGTGTATCTTTTGTGCTATATAGTCAGCTTCACACTTCATTGCCTTTTTGAAGGGCCTTCCTAAGAGGATTTCCTTTCCGCAATTCTCGCCATTTGGAGGAACATAGAACAAGACTGGCAAGCTTTTTGTTTCAATAGTTACAAGGATTCTGCACTTCCCTAGAAGTGCTTGTGGGCGTTCCCCATAAGGATTAAGAGTTGCATCATTCGGTTTGAGCTCTGGTTGACCTAGTAGAGTCCATGCTTCATAAGTCAAGATATTGAAATCTGCTCCTTCATCAATGAGAGCATCAACACTATGCTCTCTTTTTGCGGTGAGTCTGACCCTAAGATAAGCATGTGGCACCATGTCTTTATCTTCCAGGTCTTGGTTTACAGCTTCAAGCCTTCTAATACATGCCTTAGAGTCCCTAACTGCACAGTCGGACGTGGATTCTCTACTGAGGTCTTGGGTCGTCTGTGCAGCGCTGCTCAGGGTACATCTATTGTCAGGACTGTCATGTCTAGTCACCTCTGCATTGGTAGCTTGACGATGTTGCATTCCGCTTTGACTAAACGTAGTTTGAACACAATGCCCGTGTGTCCTTATAGTGCGGCCTTTTTGCCCTTGATGCTAGATCGGCCCGTTAAGGTTCTAGGGTCTCTGTTTTCCTCTATTCAAGTGCGGGCTTCTGGTTGCTCCTTTGCAAGGGAGCCTCCATGCTCACATAGGGCCATTACTGCTCGAGGGTCTAAGTTGGAGGGCCTGTCACAGTGCGCGTTCTCTCTCCAACCTACTTGGGGTGGAAAAGGAGGGGGTAGGGCCCCCTTTGTGGGGGTCTTGGAGGCGGTCCCCTCCTCGACCTGCAGGGTTGTTACGGTAGGCACCACACATAGCTTGGAGGATCGTTCTGCCAAATCTTAAGCCACTTACTCGAGGGTTCGGCCCAGTCGTGGATCTGCAGTGCGCCTTTCGTTCTATGTAGCATGTGGGGTCAATTTCGGGGCTCGGCGCTCTTTTTCCACTTCGTTGCCTCGTTTATTTTTGGGTCTAATCAGGCTTTCCCCCTCGGCGGATTGTGTCTAAGTCCCTGGTCTTGTAATTACCTGCCTCTAGCTCCTAAGCGGTTGCGCCCTACGATTTTGCCTATTTCGTGAGCCAGAATAGCGTTTTGAGTGTTCTACGGGCTTCCAACAGTTCGCGCTGCTGTGTTTTAGCCGGGTCAGGTCAAATTTCTGAAAATTTGATAAAAAATTGCACTCGTACCAATTAGTCCAAATTGCAGGGTCCAAGTAGGTCACTCGAACGGGCCGAGGCACAGGGCCGAGGCACAGGGCCGAGGCTCGAATTTCAGGGTTTGACTCGGACGGTTTTGATTCGGACGGCCGAATGGCAAATTTCAGACAAGGTGATTTGGACGGGCCGAGACACTTGGGCCGAGGGCCGAATGTGGGACGTGGCCGAGGGCCGAATTTGAGGCTTGGAAGAGTCATTCAGATGGGCCGAGGCCAATTGTGCCACATGGCAAAAAGTTTTGACTTGGACGGCCGAATGGGTTGACTTGGACGGTTTGCCTCGGACAGAGGGCCAACTAGGGTTTGGCTAAGTGGGCCGAGTGACAGGGGCCGAGGGTCGATTCTGGGACTCGGCCCAGAAAAGGCCACTCGGATGGACCGAATGCGGCACGCGTAACCCGCACGAACACGATTTTGATTGATTCACCAGATGTAGGCAAGCACCATGGCCATGCACTTCCAGATCCTATCTAGGGGAGTAGAGGGAGCGATTCATATACCTGAATAGGCCGGTAAGTGCATCGGTGATGCGATCGAATCAATGCGGGCTGGAGCTCTCTATCTCTCTCTCTCTCTCTCTCTCACTGAAATGGCACAAATGAGCTCTCTCTTGGCCCCCTGGCTCTTATACCCTTTCCCAAGTGTGGTGTTGATGCCCCCAATCACTCACTTTCCGATCTTAGGCATCATTAGCGGGCTTTTACCCATTTTTACACGATTTTTGCCCTGTTTCTACCCTGTTTTGCAATAGTAACCCTAATGCTTATTTTCTTTGTTTTTCTTTGTTTTCTCCTACTCTAATGGATACAACTCACAAAGTAAATACCTACTCTACTCCATCTCACTACATAACTCTCAAAAAGCAAAAAACCTACTTCCCAAGGAGATCGAATACCATCTTCAACCCCCTCACTACCTACCTATCTCAAACACTGGTTCGGGGAAACCCTTACTTTGATGCTCGATTCGAAGCGCGCAAGCACTCAAGGCTTGAATCCGTTGGTCTCGGCACAACGGAACCAAAATGTGGGAGCCTTCGCTCAACCGCCAAGACCCACGGACTACTTATTGTTTCAAGCATTCCAAGCCGAGCACTAGTGGCTACCTCTCACATAGCCGATGCGCCATCCATATCTACGGGTGTAGTGAGCTTACCTCCATGCCGTTCGAGTTACCTCCTCTCCTGCGCACTTCGATAGCTCCACGATCCAAGTGCAAGCTTCAAGCAAGCTCCATCCTCAAGCTCCGTGCTCCAAGCTCCATCACCGCGAGCAAGAGAAGAGAAGAGAAGAGAAGAGAAGAAGAGAGAATAAGAGAGGAGAAGATGGAGAGTTTCTCCACCCCGCGGTCCCTCACCCTCACACACT
Organism: Lygodium microphyllum; assembly: GCF_053477565.2. Classification (NCBI taxonomy): domain Eukaryota; kingdom Viridiplantae; phylum Streptophyta; class Polypodiopsida; order Schizaeales; family Lygodiaceae; genus Lygodium; species Lygodium microphyllum. Next base: position 51,687,995 of record NC_141146.1, on the reverse strand, counting down.
CACTCCCTCACACTCTCACACTCCCTCTCTCGAGCACAAGCTCAAGCAAGCAAGAAGAAGAAGAAGAAGAAGAAGAGGAGAGCCACTTTTTGCCACACACAAGAATGAGCTTCTCATTCACTTTTCAACTTTATATACAAAACCCTAAATCCCTTTTGGGTGGTCATCCCCTTTTCCCATTTTTTACATGGCCAGCTGTAGCCTAGGCCTTTTTTCCCATTGTCCTTCTATCTTCCTAGCTTTCTTTCCATCACCCATCTACATTTACAATTTGCACGGTGAATTAAACCATGATGTACTTGTGCCCTTTTTCAAAAGTTTTGACTTGCGCTTTTCCTTGTGCGCCTTTGTCTTCCGTTTCTCTTTGCCTTGGCCTTTGTCTTTGTCTTCTATTTTAGCTTTTCGGATTTTCCACCGCTTGGCACTCTTTTACAAGATTTCAGGGTGCGCCTTGATATTTTAAAATGCACCTTTCCCTTTTTGCAGTTGCCTTGGACTTTTTAAGGTTGCCCTTGTGCTTTTGGCATTTTCTCCTCTTCTTTCTTCAGTCGAGCTACCTTTTTTCCGCCTTTGCCCTGCGTCTTTTTTATTTCCTTTTGTTTTCTTCGTGTTGGGGTTAACAGTGAGCTTCTCTCACGAGCGACTCTTAGATAACATGACTCAGAGCAGAGCAGAGCAGCTCTAGTAACTTCATTGCTAGTGGGACTAGGAGTCACTCTAAATTTGAAGAGCCAAACAAAGATACCCATAGTTGCTAAGCAACTCGACAAATATTAGCTCGATAACAGCCCGATACGATCTATATAGCCTTGTGAAGCAGTTCAAGCAAGTATGCGATGTGAATGGCTTGACAGACCTCGCTCAATGTGCGTAAGCTTTTGGGCTCTATCTTGGGGATAAAGGATGAACATGGTACACTAGTCTGGACAATACCAAACGCAATAACTTCAATGATCTCAAGAGTCTCTTCATCAAGAGATTCTCTGAGGCAGGGTATTCGAATAACCTTATTGTCCGACTACTGAACATTAGTCAAAAAGACAAGGATGATATTCAAGATTATGTCACCCATGTGTGGAGTCTCTTTAAGAGAATCCTAGCCACAGAGAGACCTAGTGAGCAAGGTGGTCTCCACCATGTTCATAAGTGGAATCAGGACCAAAGAGATTTACAAGGCCTTGGTGAGCAACTCAAACCTTCAAAGGGATGTGCTAGCTAGGGACTTTGAAGAAGCCATACATGTGGACGACCTGCTCAAAGAGAGAGGCTTGAGGGCCATGAGCTAAGATAGTGTAGCCTCTATGATGGGATCTAAAACGGGCCGACACTGGCTCATGCACTAGCCCGACCTCTATCATGCGCTCAACAACCCCACGGCCTCGCGGCCAGGAGCGTGGATGACACATACATCATCTTCCTAAACATCTTGCATTTGTATTACATCTCGTAGTCCAACTCTAACCCAATTAACCCTCCTCAGAGGGAGTCCCAGCACATTGCCAAATAGCACGAAGTACAAACATAGGAGGTCCTCCCATGGCTAACTGCCGCTGCCTCACTGCAACTCTCCTACATCTTGGGGATTGGCCCCTCGATGCGTTGCTAAACATATATAACACAATATCGCACACATTTCCACTCAAGGTACCAATTGATCGTATCCAGGAATGTACCATTTTCCTCACTTTCTTTCCCTTAGGACCCAACGCTTGGCCTACAGCTTTGGATATCCTGTCTCTCACTCAACGTGGGTCGTGTTCCTCTAGATAGTAATTGCCATGCATCCAGGAGATATTGTCTGATACCTTTTATCATTTCTTTATGATTCATGCAAATTGTAAATGTCTATGTGCTCAAACAAAGAAAAATCAGCATTGTGCTTAGTGCAAAAGCATTCTTTCAATGATTTTGACTATCGCTCGTATGCGGCGTTGCATGAACCTGGCACCGAGAAACCCTCGTGCTACTAGATCCTTATTTTAAATTAACAACCGATCTATATGATATGCATAGATGAAAACAATCAAACTTTTCTTTCTCTCAGCACTTAAACACCACTCTCATTCTCTTTACCCCCTCGCCGTTTAGATTGTGCACGGTGCATAGGTTTAGGGTAATATTTTCCATGTTTTTATTGTATAAAAAGCTATAAAAACTCACTAAAACATAAAGGTAGGGCTTAACTGAGGCTAAACCATAAAGGTAGGGCTGAACTCACTAAAACATAAAGAAGGATGTAATATTTCCACACAATAAAAGTTAGTTGGTTAGTTCAAAAGTTAGTTAGTTAGTTAATTAATAAGTTAGTAAGATTACTAACTAAAGACTAACTAAGGTAAAAACTAACTAACATTAATTATTAATAATTTTTATTTAGAAAAATCAAGAGTCGTAAATTTGATATTTTTTTCGAATTGGCAAGGACCGTGGCCATGCTTCACGTAAATTACAACGTGAACGAAACTTATGAGTTATATTAATCACTAGGATAATGTGTATAGTTTGGATGGTCTAAAAATATTAAACTTTTGGACAAGACTAGAATATTTTACATATTTTAGAGATTATCTTTTAAAAAAAAAGAGATATGGAGATTTCTAGAACTAGATGTCATTTAAAAGAAAAAAATAAGTGATGTGTTAGTTAGTTTGAAGATTTTTTTTAAAAAATAAAGAAAAGTGACTGGCGAAATCGCGTGCGCCGCGATCGCAGTTTACAGGCAGTAGACAACACTTCGAACAGAGAAAAGAAGGAGTGAACTGAGAGCTTTCTAATCAAGTGTCTTGGGGTTTTACCCCCCTTTCGGAGCCAATGGAACCATCAGATTTATGATCTGAGCATCAGATCACTGATCTTTCCAAGATCCCCCTCACAAAGAGCTCCACTTCTCAACCACAAGCCCTCTTCCCCAATTCACTATAAATATGAGGCATGGGAGAGGCATAAGGGACATAAGGAGACCCCGAGAGGCTGCGAGAGAGAAGAAGAGAGAAGGAAGAATACTCCTTCAAGAGGCTGCGAGAAGCTAGAGAGAGAGAGAGAGAGAGAGAGAGAGAGAGAGAGAGAGAGAGAGAGAGAGAGAGAGAGAGAGAAAGAGGAAGAGAGTTAGCTCAAATCCCTTGTCTCGATCTTTAACTAAGCCATATTCTCTTACCCTCTCTCATCTAAAATCTATCCCACCTTCCCTATCTCTCAAACTCCTCGTGGATGATGGCTCCAAAGCGACGAAGTGGAAAACCATGGAAATCAACGCAACCGGTCAAGCAACGGGTATTGCCAATGATACGGGAGTGCCTGAGGTTGCGGGAATCGCCACCAAAATTGGAACATCGGGTGTGGCTAATGCGAGCGCGAGTAAAGATGAAGTTCCTAATGTCGTCATGCCACCAAACCAGGTTATTCATTACTAGATTATCAATTTTACAATATAAGATAAATTACATAGGATATTAGCTTTCATATTCTTCGCTTACATATTAAACTGATAACTCATCTAGAAAGACATATTAGTTCAAGCATAAAACGATTAATCACTATGATTTCTAGCTAGAATAGTTGGGATACTAAGGCATAGAATCATGATAGAATTAATTGCCAAAGGTTATTGTACATATGTCTTTATGCGCATTCAATGTAGTTATGATCAAATGCGACAAGGTTAAGAATTGATTAGTGAAGGTTATAGAAACTGGTTATCTATTTAGGAATCCTAAAGATCATCTCGTTGAGTTTATTGACATAATATATTCCCTTAACGGATTTTGCTTATGTTAGATAAGTGAATCCAAATGGAAAACTCATGCCCTGCTTAACATTTTTTAAGAGGTGTACTCAACACTTCTTTATGGGGAGAAGAATCCTCATTAGAATGAAAGGTTACCTTAGGATAAGGTCTACCTTGGCTATGTGAAACTGTGATTTACATGTTGGGATGATTGTCATTGCACTATTTGATACATATTTAAAAGGACTGTTTGTGTTTGCTAGAATCTAGATTTTTGATTGAAATTATTGCCAACAGAATAAAAGGAAGGGTCGCGCTAGGCTACCCCCAAGCTAGCGGCGAGACCCTACTCCAAGGGGGTCATGATTATCGCTACGAGAGGCTTGGACCGGCTCCGTAGACGAAAGGTCTGTCAGTAGGGATAGTCTCGGGCAGTAGGAATTGTAGGTGCTAGAGGGGGCTCTGGCTGTAAATCCTGCATTGTTCCAAGAATCTGATGAGCCCCTTCGTGACCTAGGATGGGATCCTGCAACCCTAAATACTAGTTATGAGGGTGGAATCTTGGTGGACAGAATGTCCTTATGGAATTCTATGTATCTTCCGCTGGGACGGAATGATGGAAATTGTAATAGACTTCCAATATAATAAAGAAGTTTGCTTTACTGTTCGAATTGTATGCGTGTTAATGAGATAAATTATGTGAAGGAACGTGTGACTAAATGGACTAATTAAGAAAGCTGGTTGTATATGTTCCAATAAATGTGTTGTAGATAATTAAAAAACTAAAGATGACCCATCATCAGAGGAAAGCGGGTGGGCGTAATCCCTGACGGGTCCGTCCAATGGTAGGGTGGTCCCAGTTAGCTGGGAGCTTTTCTACATCGGATATAGAAATAGGAAGACGATAAATTGACCAAGTAGTCATTAGGTAGAACCGACTTGCATTGTTTTAGGGGACCGGAATGGGATTTTGCCTTATGGGCAGGAGGGTTGACGTACCACACTCCCCTCCGTCTCCCATTTTCTTTGAACCAAGTGCAATGGCAAGTCCGCTTCAGATCGAGTAATCCTCTAAAAAGTGAAACTCGAAATTACTGACGCTAGCTGGCTGCTAGGAGACCCATCCGATTTTAGGAACCCAAGTCTTCAGGTCGATCCTAGTGGGTTCGGCCAGAACTCTCCTGTTGCGAAGTAGACTCGGTAGGGCCTAAGTGACAATCCCATGATGTTCCAAGGGAGCACCGGGCGGCATCATTTATGGAAAAACCTACTGATGGACTACTAAAAGGTGTGCCGTGGATTAGGACTAGCGGACACCTTACAGTTGGTATCAGAGCACATGTTAATATAGATTACGACGTAAGCTCAAGAAAAATATTATTTTTTTCTAAGCATAGCCTAGGACATGTTTTCTTCTCTTTATTAACGTATATTTTTTGAATTATGGCAGAGTAATGATCTTGGAAGCGATTCTTGATCTTTCAAGTAATGTTTATGTCAGCTATGCATTCATCCAGTTTTTCCTGGAGATTTCAGATGATGCGAGTACTAGATCAGTTGTACAATCCGTCGCCTCTATATCGTGAAAGACGGTGGATGATTAGTGGAGGATATTGCTATATTGATGCAAGCCGCCTAGCTTATCTTCAAAATAATTTGAAAAGGGTAAAATGGATGGAAGATCTTAAAGTTGTTAAGATCTATCTATTTCATGAGGCCACTGTAAACTCAACCCTGTATACTAGAGGCAAGAAGATCAAACTAAACCAATATATCTATGGGGAAGTTACGAAGATCCTTCCGGTTGACAGAATAAAAGTCATAGGTCGCTCTAGCCGCTGCAACTACAAAAAAGATGGATTTCCTGAACTCCCTCAAAAATATAGATTCCTAGATATTTACTCTCCGAATCCAAGTTACTTCATAAAGGATGTATCAGAGTGTCATACTTAGATTGTAGTAGGGAATCCTTTCCTGAGAGAAAATAAGATGAGCCTGCGAGCCATCTGAATAATGTATTTCCTTCCATCTGATTACCTTGTACATCCGTTGTAATAAAAGATTGATTAATACTTTATCAATCAAAGAAATAATGCAATCTTATTTTTTTTGTCTTGAAACCTCTGAAATTGCAATTTAACTTTAGCATGGGAAGAGAGTTGATTTGAGAGTTGTTTCAGTAAACTAAGCGAGAGATATTTTGAGTACTGAACTCTATTATTGATGCTACATAGAGTTGTAAAATTTAACTTACGAATTGCTAAAAATTTCCCAGAATCTCGCACCCACAACAATTCCCAACGAAGCTCAAGAGAAAAAGAATCTTTTGAAGCAAGTCAAACCTCCAGAGTTTAATGGGAAAGGCGAAAATGTGGAAGCTGATGCAGAAATTTGGATCGAATCGATGGAAGATTATTTTACTGCTAATGGAACTATCGCAGCCAACCAAGCCATGATAGCTAAGCTAAAATTAATTGGCGAAGCTCGACTTTGGTGGAAGCAGTGGTGCCGAGATCAAGGTGTCCCTGAAAATACCATTACTTGGGACTTGCTGAAAGAAACTGTAAGAGGAAGGTATTTGCCTCCAGCTTATCGCACCCAAAAGATGAACGAGTTCTTCAATTTGAAGCAAATGGGACTGACCTTGGAAGCATACTACTCCTAGTTTGTTTCTCGTCTTAAATATGCACCCCCCATGGATACTGTTCAACAAGTGTCCAAGTTTTGCAATGGGCTAAATTATCCTCTGAACACTCGTTTAGAATCAATGCGCCCCATAGACCTCCAGGATGCTTTGATTCGGGCTGCTCCTATTGTGCGGGAAGTACAATCAAAGCCTAATAACAATAAGTTCTGGAGCTACAATAACCGGAAAAAAGGAGGATTCAAAGGTCAAGCAAAAAGAACCCAAGGACAATTTTTCCAAGGACAAAAGAAGAAGGCAAAATCCAATGCAGTTGGAAATTTTATTCCTACCCAAGGAAACAGGGATGGTCTTAGGTGCTTCCACTATAATGAGACAGGACATTTCAGGAGAGATTGTCCAAAGCTTGGTAGAAACCATCACCAAGGCCAATTTCGAGGTCAAGGTAGAGCTACCCAAGGTCATGGTCATGTAGCTATGGCAAGAGGAAGAACGTCAAATATTACCCTAAAAGAGACTAATAAGGAGGAAGACCCTACTATGGAAGAAGATATTGAAAGAGCAACTGCTCATGCTGCATTCCACAGGAAAGGTCCAAATCGTCAATATTCGGTAATACAGACATCGGCTAGTCACCAAGGTAAATCATTTAAAGTTTTGATTGACTGTGGAAGTACACACTCATTTATTTCACCCAAGTGTGCTAAGAAGATATGTATAGATACTGTAAATGCATCAAAGCTGCTTGTGGAATTAGCAAATGAAAAGGAAGTACTTTCTACACAGCAAATTGCCAAGGTAGAGTTTAACCTAGGGGAAAACCTTTCAAGTATGAGGTTCAGGGTAAAGAAACCTAGGAGCCTATGAATGTTTACTAGGAATGGATTGGCTGATTCCCAATGATGCTCATATCCATTGTGGAAAAGGTCAAGTCACATTTCAGGATTTGAATGGTGAAATAGCAACTACACAAGGTGAAACAGGGAAACCTAAAGCTCAATAGGCAAAAGCTTCTCGAATTGTGAAAGGCTTGAAGAAAGGATTACCTATTTACTTGATCAAGCTTAACAAGATAAATCAAGATGATCATGCAGAAGAAGAACCATCCTGGTTAAAAGAGTATGCTGACATATTTCCTGAAGAGCTAACTGAGTTACCTCCGGAAAGAGAAGTTGATCATGAGATCAAACTTGTTCCAGGAGCCGCTCCAGTGGCAAAAAAACCTTACAAAATGTCTATTACTAAAGCCATCGAACTAAAAGAGCAACTCAAGCAACTGCTAGAACAAGGATATATCTGGCCAAGTAATTCACCATGGGGAGCCCCAGTATTATTCCAAAAGAAGAAAGATGGAACTCTCCGTCTTTGTATCGACTACCGAGGGCTAAACCAGGACAGTAAAGAATAAGTACCCAATCCCAAGGATTGATGAGCTTCTTGATTGTCTACAAGGAGCAAAGATCTTTTCTAAGATTGATCTTCGGTCAGGATATTACCAGATTAGAGTCAAGAATGAAGATATTCCAAAGACCGCCTTCAACACAAGATACGGCCATTTCAAATTCATTGTGATGTCATTTGGATTGACAAATGCTCTAGCTACCTTCAACAGGTTAATGCAGGACATTTTTAGACCCCACCTTGATGACTTTGTCCTTGTATTCTTCGATGACGTCCTAACTTATTCTAAGGAGGAAGAGGATCATGAACCACATCTTCGCATTGTCCTAGAGACAATGAGAACACACAAGTTGTATGCCAAGAAGAAGAAGTGTGCATTCTTCAAAAGAAAGATTGAATACTTGGGATTCATTGTGTCTATTGAGGGTATATCAGTAGATCCTGCCAAGGTCAAGGATGTTCAAGATTGGCCACCCCCAACCACTATCAAGGAAGTGAGAAGTTTCCTTGGCCTAACAGGATGGTATAGGGTATTCATCAGAAACTATGCTCAAATTGCAGCACCTCTTACAAATTTACTTAAGAAGCAAGTTGCCATTAATTGGACGCCAATCGAACAATCTAGCTTTGAGCAACTAAAGCATAGTCTGGTAACTGCTCCTATCTTAAGGCTACTTGACTTAAGCAAGGAATTTGAAGTTGTCACAGATGCCAGCTCTCTTGCATTGGGATGTGTACTAATGTAGGAAGGACATCCTATAGCTTACTCTTCAAGAAAATTGAAAATCCATGAGCAGAAATATGCTACTCATGACCTGGAGTTATTAGCTGTGATTTATGCTCTCAAATTATGGAGACATTACTTGCTTGGAAATAAGTTTTCCTTAGTCACAGATCATAAAAGTCTTAAGTGGATTTTTACTCAGCCTGATCTTAATATGAGGCAACGACATTGGATCGAGGTTCTACAGGAATATGACTTTGAAATTAAGTTCAGACCCGGTAAAGAAAATGTAGTAGCAGATGCCCTTTGCCGTAAAGCCTTCCTTAATGCTCTCACTGAAGAACCATCTAGGTCAGAAACTCTGGCTACAATGGTATCGATGCCGACTAATCCTATCATCGAGTTGACCAAGGATGAAGCAAATAAGGACCCAGACTATCAACAATTGTTTTGGGAAGTTCAGAATAAGGAACAAGATCCCAAACTCAAGACTAAGTATCAGGAATTCTCTATAGATGAAGATGAAGGACTTGTTTATTTCAGAATGAGACTATGCATTCCTTCAAGTCAGACTCTCAAGAAAATGATACTTTGGGAAGCACATGATTCTCCTTTTTCAGGACACCCAGGATATGCAAAAACTCTTAATGATGTCAGGAAAAGTTATTACTGGCAAAAACTCAAGGGTGATGTACTTAAGTATGTCACTGAATGTCTAAATTGCCAAAGGGTAAAATCTGAACGCGTCAAGTTACCAGGAAAACTCCAGCCACTTGACATTCCCCAGATGAAATGGGAATTTATTAGCATGGACTTTGTAGTTGGGTTACCTTCTGTACAAGGAGGATATAACTCAATAATGGTGATAGTAGACATGCTAACAAAGGTCACTCATCTTCTCCCAACAAAAGCCAATTACAAAGCTTCAGATATTGCTAGAATTTTTGTAAAAGAGATTTTTAGGTTACATGGGTTACCTAAAAGGATAATTAGTGATCGTGATTCTCTTTTCACATCACACTTCTGGAAGAGTTTATTTGAAGCCATTGGAACCCAACTTTGTTTCAGTACTGCTTATCATCCACAAACTGATGGGCAGACAGAACGAGTTAATCAAGTAATTGAGGATATTCTGCGTGCATATTGCAACAAGGAACCTAAAAGGTGGATTCAGTATCTATCCTTAGTGGAATTTGCCTATAATGCCTCCTATCATCGAAGTATTCAGATGACTCCATTTCAGGCACTATATGGTCAAGATTGTCGTATGCCACCTAATTTTTCTGATCCTACTCTAAGGGTAGAAGCCTTGAGAAAAATGTTAGAAGAAATGGATGATCAAATCAAGATCATCAGACAGGATATTCAAGCTGCCAAGGATCGACAAAAGGCGTATGTTGATCTAAAAAGGCAAGAACGAATCTTCAAAGAGGGAGACATGGTCTTCATCCGTGTCCATCCAAAGAAGAGTTCTTTGTCTTTAGGTGAGTTTAAGAAGCTAAGTCCAAGATATTGTGGACCCTATAAGATTCTCAAGTGCCTAGGACCAAGCGCTTACAAGATACAACTCCCTGAGAATATAAAAATCCACAATGTATTTCATGTTAGCTTATTGAAAGCATACATAGCTAACCCTAACCATATCCTTGATGATGAACAAGTTGTAATACCTAGCCAAGGAGTCCTTGAGCTACAACCTGACAGAGTAATTGATGTAAGGGAGAGAAAATTGAGAAGTAGAACCCTTAGAGAATACCTTGTCCAATGGAAGGATTACCTTGAAGAAGATGCTTCATGGATAGATGAGGATGCTCTTCATCAACAATACCCATAGTTTCTCTCGAGATGAGGACATCTCGATTTCTCTAAGGGGAGAAGGATGTAATATTTCCACACAATAAAAGTTAGTTGGTTAGTTCAAAAGTTAGTTAGTTAATTAATAAGTTAGTAAGATTACTAACTAAAGACTAACTAAGGTAAAAACTAACTAACATTAATTATTAATAATTTTTATTTAATTTAAAATATTTTATTTAGAAAAATCAAGAGTCGTAAATTCGATATTTTTTTCGAATTGGCAAGGATCGTGGCCATCCTTCACGTAAATTACAACGTGAACGAAACTTATGAGTTATATTAATCACTAGGATAATGTGTATAGTTTGGATGGTCTAAAAATATTAAACTTTTGGACAAGACTAGAATATTTTAGATATTTTAGAGATTATCTTAATTAAAAAAAAAGAGATATGGAGATTTCTAGAACTAGATGTCATTTAAAAGAAAAAAATAAGTGATGTGTTAGTTAGTTTGAAGATTTTTTTAAAAAAAATAAAGAAAAGTGACTGGCAAAATCGCGCGCGCCGCGATCGTAGTTTACAGGCAGTAGACAACACTTCGAACAGAGAAAAGAAGAAGGAGTGAACTGAGAGCTTTCTAACCAAGTATCTTAAGGTTTTACCCCCCTTTCGGAGCCAATGGAACCATCAGATTTATGATCTGAGCATCAGATCACTGATCTTTCCAAGATCCCCCTCCACAAAGAGCTCCACTTCTCAACCACAAGCCCTCTTCCCCAATTCACTATAAATATGAGGCATGGGAGAGGCATAAGGGACATAAGGAGACCCCGAGAGGCTGCGAGAGAGAAGAAGAGAGAAGGAAGAATACTCCTTCAAGAGGCTGCGAGAAGCTAGAGAGAGAGAGAGAGAGAGAGAGAGAGAGAGAGAGAGAGAGAGAGAGAGAGAGAGAGAGAGAGAGAGAGAAAGAGAAAGAGGAAGAGAGTTAGCTCAAATCCCTTGTCTCGATCTTTAACTAAGCCATATTCTCTTACCCTCTCTCATCTAAAATCTATCCCACCTTCCCTATCTCTCAAACTCCTCGTGGACGATGGCTCCAAAGCGACGAAGTGGAAAAACCATGGAAATCAACGCAACCGGTCAAGCAACGGGTATTGCCAATGATACGGGAGTGCCCGAGGTTGCGGGAATTGCCACCACAATTGGAACATCGGGTGTGGCTAATGCGAGCGCAAGTAAAGATGAAGTTCCTAATGTCGTCATGCCGCCAAACCAGGTTATTCATTACTAGATTATCAATTTTACAATATAAGATAAATTACATAGGATATTAGCTTTCATATTCTTCGCTTACATATTAAACTGATAACTCATCTAGAAAGACATATTAGTTCAAGCATAAAATGATTAATCACCATGATTTGTAGCTAGAATAGTTGGGATACTAAGGCATAGAATCATGATAGAATTAATTGCCAAAGGTTATTGTACATATGTCTTTATGCGCATTCAATATAGTTATGATCAAATGCGACAAGGTTAAGAATTGATTAGTGAAGGTTATAGAAACTGGTTATCTATTTAGGAATCCTAAAGATCATCTCGTTGAGTTTATTGACACAATATATTCCCTTAACGGATTTTGCTTATGTTAGATAAGTGAATCCAAATGGAAAACTCATGCCCTGCTTAACATGTTTTAAGAGGTGTACTCAACACTTCTTTATGGGGAGAAGAATCCTCATTAGAATGAAAGGTTACCTTAGGATAAGGTCTACCTTGGCTATGTGAAACTGTGATTTACATGTTGGGATGATTGTCATTGCACTATTTGATACATATTTAAAAGGACTGTTTGTGTTTGCTAGAATCTAGATTTTTGATTGAAATTATTGCCAACAGAATAAAAGGAAGGGTCGCGCTAGGCTACCCCCAAGCTAGCGGCGAGACTCTACTCCAAGGGGGTCATGATTATCGCTACGAGAGGCTTGGACCGGCTCCGTAGGCGAAAGGTCTGTCAGTAGGGATAGTCTCGGGCAGTAGGAATTGTAGGTGCCAGAGGGGGCTCTGGCTGTAAATCCTGCATTGTTCCAAGAATCTGACGAGCCCCTTCGTGACCCAGGATGGGATCCTGCAACCCTAAATACTAGTTATGAGGGTGGAATCTTGGTGGACAGAATGTCCTTATGGAATTCTGTGTATCTTCCGCTGGAACGGAATGATGGAAATTGTAATAGACTTCCAATATAATAAAGAAGTTTGCTTTATTGTTCGAATTGTATGTGTGTTAGTGAGATAAATTATGTGAAGGAACGTGTGACTAAATGGACTAATTAAGGAAGCTGATTGTATATGTTCCAATAAATATATTGTAGGTAATTAAAAAACTAAAGATGACCCATCATCAGAGGAAAGCAGGTGGGCGTAACCCCCGACGGGTCCGTCCAATGGTAGGGTGGTCCCGGTTAGCTGGGAGCTTTTCTACATCGGATATAGAAATAGGAAGACGATAAATTGACCAAGTAGTCATTAGGTAGAACCGACTTGCATTGTTTTAGGGGACCGGAATGGGATTTTGCCTTATGGGCAGGAGGGTTGACGTACCACACTCCCCTCCGTCTCCCATTCTCTTTGAACCAAGTGCAATGGCAAGTTCGCTTCAGATCAAGTAATCCTCTAAAAAGTGGAACTCGAAATTACTGACGCTAGCTGGCTGCTAGGAGACCCATCCGATTTTAGGAACCCAAATCTTCAGGTTGATCCTAGTGGGTTCGGCCAGAACTCTCCCGTTGCGAAGTAGACTCGGTAGGGCCTAAGTGACAATCCCGTGATGTTCCAAGGGAGCACCAGGCGGCATCATTTATGGAAAAACCTACTGATGGACTACTAAAAGGTGTGCCGTGGATTGGGACTAGCGGACACCTCACAGGGTTTTTATTTGCCATATCTCGGGACTGATTTCCAGCCACCATTAATGCTCATGACAGTCCATAATTAGCAATCTTCATTCCTCTTGAACCACAGAGCAATCCGGTCTTCATTGGACAAGCATCCGTCATCCATTCTTCTTCTTCTTCTTCACCACATGAATCTGCCCTTAGAAGAGAGAGAGGGAGGAGAGAGAAAGACTGAAATCAGAGATCTTCATAGAGACCGCCATTGGAGGAGTGAAGCACGGCGATAGAGTCAGCATCCAGGGGGGATTGAAGGCCCAATGTCAGTTGGCATGGTTGTTCACAGGCAGGAAGAAACATCCCCATCTCCCAAGCGCAATTTTCGGCGTGATCTGTTGGCATCTTCTTCTCCTCTCTCTCCATGATTTTTTTTTCCCCCTTTCTTGCTCAGTGGCATAAAATGTTGGGCTCCCAAAAGGCATCACCCATTTGACACTCTAATGTCCACCTCTTTGCATCTTGCCCGGTTTCTTGGCCATTTCCCCGTCCGGACTCCGAATCGAGCTCTGAAAAATCCTGGGTGTCCGGCTTGACATCCCGCATTGGCCGGTAACTCCTGAAAACCCACACGTCAGTCTGAAAAATTATCAAAAATTAACAAGTGTCGCTCGAGCGCCTTTTAAGAGTCGTATTTCACTTGGTGCTTAAAATCGTCCTAGCTGGAGCCACCACCTTTGACGTTAAATATTTTTCCATTGATATTCGTAGTTTTTAGCTATTTTAAAGCACTTCTCGGCATCAAAACTCCGCTCTCATTGGTGACCACGGGATAGGGCGACTTAGCCCGTCGAATCCCACACCAAATCTACACAAAACAACCAAAGGAAGCATCAAGCTGATACAAAGTAGATATACATTAAAGATAGCACAATGCTCACCCTACCCCCTAACAGAACCAAGGCATGACATCCACAAGGAGCAGGCCTAGTATAATCTGATAAAAGGTCCGAAGCTAGTCACTAACCAATTGCTCCAGCACGGCCAAACTAAAAAGAACTTTCAAAGAGGTTGCCCTAAGTGGTGGTCTGAACTACCTACCTAACTAAGGACAACACAACTAGGAGCTCCTACTAGGCGAGGACTCCTATAGCCTGATCAAGAAATATTTTCTTTTAGCACATGTCTCCTTTTAGGGTTTTTATTTTATTGACATACTTGGGCATGTAAAAAGGAGGGAGCTGAGCGTAGTGACCCAAGGAGAATAGGGCATCGACCTCAGGTCCTGTCGCGGTACCCAAGAACCTACCAAGCCCTTGCAAGGCGACACTTAATCCTTTTCTAACGCTCACTTTTATTTTCGCTCCAACCTTCCTTAATTTCTTTTTTCTAGCAAGATGTCACCCCTAGGAAGACAAGGCATCGGCCCCGGGTCTGACTCATCCCCAAGAACCTACCTGGCCTTCGCAAGGCGATGATCAACTGCTTATAAATTTTCCTTTCTTTTCTTTTCTATTTTGGCAGGGGTTAGAACCCCTTTTTACACACCTTTGTATATATTTATTGTCTTTTGGGATATTCAGGGTTTCTTTTCCTTTATCCTCATTTTTCCTTTTTTGGCAGGCTTCTCTAACTGCCTCACAACTAACAAGAACTCCTAGAATAGTTGCCTAGCAGGCTAGCAGAACAGGGTCACTAGGACTACTTCTAAAACATGTCTTTTAATATCTGACAATGTCTTTACAAGAGGCAATGACTACTCAGACCTCCCTTCAGACATACTTAACCTAAACCTGGCACTTCATGCCTTGGACGCCGGTTCCCAACAAGAAAAGAAAATCCCCCAAGAAGTACACAGACACATATAGCATAAAATACGGTACTCATAAAGGAGAGCTATTACATGGATAGGGCCACGAGAAGCTTTCGCGCAACAAAGGCTCCTTCCAAGCTCTTCTTTGAAACCTGTCTAGTACAAAAACTGAAACAAGAATCCGTTAACCGCACCTGTACTAAACAGACAACTGGCCCTCTTGGCCTAATGAAATCTGGACGTAATATCCAAAGCAGCTAGCCTTCCTAGCTTAAAACTAGATAGGTAATTTTAGTCCACGTAATACTGATGTCCTTGGCATATACATCACTCCCTATCAACCTACCCAGGGTGCCAAGGATAGCATATCATAGGTCGACTAACCCCATGCTACTCATGCAAGTTAGGTAAAAGCTTGATCTTGTATTTTTTTATCTTAGGTTTTTTTGTAGAGCTACAAGTCCAAGCCTTTCTACAGATAACTCATCAATAAGGCCGATCCCTTCTTGGGCACTATGAGCTAAATGAACGGCCTCAGTGGGCTCATGTCTCCCACATTTATTGTCAGCCAAATAAACTGGTCATTCAAGCGGCTGAGTGGCTCCCTTGGTAGAAATAATCATAGCTTTGTACTCATTCGAACCTCCCCTAGTTGGGTTTTCACATAAATCAGTGCTGCGACCCAAACTAGGTAGAGCTTCAAGCCTAGGCACATCACATGGGTGTATCCCAAGGTAGTGTATATTGTCAGATGTATATCCAGTCTTATCCTCTTGGGGGTTCGACAAAATATATCCAGATGGGATCCTTGGCCTTGCATCCGACACTCCTACCATACTTTTGGAGATTTTGGGTCTCCAAACCCATCTCACATTTCCCTTAATATTCTTGCACTCCCTCAATTTGCTGCACTGGTCTAACGAACTCAATGCAAACTTATCCCTATGGCCAAATGGCCTCACATCCTTATGACCTTTGTAAAGCGTAGGTGGACTTTTAGCATTTTTCATCTTCTTTACAAAAGATGCCTTTACTTGTTTACGTCCATACTGCAAATTTTTTCCCATAAGAACCATGCTTTCACTGAAGGAAACAACATCCACCCAGAAGCATGATTCCAATACCAAAGGTCTCTCAAGAGCCTTACTAGCAACAAAATTAGAACCACACACAGAATGCTTATCAGCACTCATAGGTCCATTGGTTCTATCCATATTTCCATCACAACTACCTCTCGTGGAAGTGTTGCAAGCCCTAATGGGACTTACATGGCTTGGCACCTGTTCACTGAGAGGCATGTCATTACTACTCATAGGATGGCCATTTTCTGCTTTGAGATTTTGGCCACCAAGGTTCCCCTCATAGGCTGCCTTGGTATCAACAAGTGAGCTGTCTCCTTGCAGAAATGATTGGAAGCTAGGATGCACTTGTACTGAGCGGGGAAAACTCCAAAAGTTTTCCCAACATCTTTGAATATGACCCTCATAATCAATGGCATGCATTTTTTCTTCCTTTAACGACTTAGGATTTCGCAGTTCCACTTGGATTTGCATATTAATCTCTAAACCATTCAGAAAGAGCTCACATAGCACATCATCTGGTAGAGCACTAGCTCTTCTTGGCCAAAGCCTAAGAGTACTATCAAAGGCTCTAGTATACTCTTTAACAAAAGGATAATACTCCTCTCTAAACTGCATAAGCTGCCTGAAGACCTGAATCATAGGGAGGTTCTTTTCATACTCATCTAGAAATCTATCACAAGTCTGCTCAGATGATTTGATCGACCCTCTTGGGAGGCTCCAGTACCATTTCCTTGCCTCTCCCTTTAGGGTACTTGGGAATACGAGCATTCGATGTATATCGTTGAACCCACTTGCAATGAAAGTTAGGTCATATTCTCTTAAATGAATCATCGGATCCTCATTTGGCAACCCATAAAACACTGGGAGATCCCTATAAAGAGGAGGACATTTAGTCCTCCCTTTTGGGATCAAGACTGGGTCATTAAAATCTTCGTATTCCTCTTGACCTAATACCAGTGTGTTAGGTTCTTTAATCTCTTCCATTTCCACCTTTACTGGTGTGGAAGAGTCACTAATTCCATGAACTTCCCTTTCCGTCAACTCACAAAGTGGTTTAGGGAGTCCAACACTATGCAATAGGGAATCTATCCCATTATCTGCTAGTGGTTTTCTAGTAAGCCCATTCCCATCTGCCACCACTTTGCTAGAACTTAGGATAGGTCCTAATGAAATCTTCCTTACTAACAATGGTTTTCCACACACATGGACATCATCCAATGCTTTATGGATCTTGGCAATCACACTACGGTACCCAACTGCGTCGGGCACTAGCATCAGATGTATCTTTAAATCATAATCATCATATCCTCCTATGTGCATATTAACCATCGTTGTCACAGTCTTTTCTATGAAATTATCATCATGAATGATCATAGATGACTGTCTCATCTTAGCACTACTTTCACTTTCCCTTTTCTCTAATCTCCATGGGCTGTTAATCTTAGAGGTAGCTCCATGGGTATTTTTCCATAGTGACCCAAACTCAAGCATGGTATCACTTTTAGGGCAAAGGGTAAAATAGTTAATCACTAGACGTGTCAAAGATCCCCCTAGACTGTTCAAGATAGACAAAGTATCCTTTGGGTGTTGGGGACTTCTTGGATTGACCGTCATACTGATGACCGAGATTTTTATCAGACTAACTTGATATCCACCGCTTCAAGGCGGCTATCGACCAATAAAACTAATAGGTCCCTTATGAGACCAAGATTCGGAGATCGCCACTTATTGGCAGCTCTTGGCAAATGCACCACTGATGGGACCTAAAACGGGCCGGCACTGGCTCATGCACTAGCCCGACCTCTATCATGCGCTCAACAACCCCACGCCTCGCGGCCAGGAGCGTGGATGATACATACATCATCTTCCTAAACATCTTGCATTTGTATTACGTCTCTTAGTCCAACTCTAACCCAATTAACCCTCCTTAGAGGGAGTCCCAGCACATTGCCAAATAGCACGAAGTACAAACATAGGAGGTCCTCCCACGGCTAACTGCCACTACCTCACTACGACTCTCCTACATCTTGGGGATTGGCCCCTCGATGCGTCGCTAAACATATACAACACAATATCGCACACATTTCCACTCAAGGTACCAATTGATCGTATCCAGGAATGTACCATTTTCCTCACTTTCTTTCCCTTAGGACCCAACGCCTGGCCTACAGTTTGGGATATCCTGTCGCTCACTCAACATGGGTCGTGTTCCTCTAGAAAGCAATTGCCATGCATCCAGGAGATATTGTCTGATACCTTTTATCATTTCTTTATGATTCATGCAAATTGTAAATGTCTATGTGCTCAAACAAAGAAAAATTAGCATTGTGCTTAGTGCAAAAGCATTCTTTCAATGATTTTGACTATTGCTCGTATGTGGCGTTGCATGAACCTAGCACCGAGAAACCCTCGTGCTACTAGATCCTTATTTTAAATTAACAACCGATCTATATGATATGCATAGATGAAAACAATCATCCTTTTCTTTCTCTCAGCACTTAAACACCACTCTCATTCTCTTTACCCCCTCACCGTTTAGATTGTGCACGGTGCATAGGTTTAGGGTAATATTTTCCATGTTTTTATTGTATAAAAAGCTATAAAAACTCACTAAAACATAAAGGTAGGGCTGAATTGAGGTTAAACCTCATACTTCAGACCCCCCATACATCCACAAACATGAATCTTATTTTTCCTTAATTTTCGGCACTCAAAATCCATTTTTCCCTTATTTTTCTTCATTTTTCCTACTTTCTTGTATTTTTCGCAATATTAAATGACTAAAAATACAAAATGAGTTGTGGGCTATGGCCCTTAGGTTCATTTGCAGCAAAAACACAAATTTAGTTGGTGTGTCTTATTATATTTTCCATTTATATATCAAAAACACCCAATTTTCCCATATTTCGCGTGTTTTACGGGTTTTACACCATTAATTTCAGTCACAACACTTATGATTTTCTGATTTTCTGAGCATAAACTGATCAATCTCATAGCAAACAACATTATAATGCATAATCATCCCATGAGAATAAATATTCATGAAGCAAATTGCATAAAACATCAATTTCCTTTGTAAAAATGAGATTACCGTTCTTTGCGGGTTGTGGGTTTTTATTTGCCATATCTCGGGACTGATTTCCAGCCACCATTAATGCTCATGATAGTCCATAATCAGCAATTTTCATTCCTCTTGAACCACAGAGCAATCATGTCTTCATTGGACAAGCATCCGTCATCCATTCTTCTTCTTCTTCTTCACCACATGAATATGCCCTTAGAAGAGAGAGAGGGAGGAGAGAGAAAGACTGAAATCAGAGATCTTCATAGAGACCGCCATTGGAGGAGTGAAGCATGGCGATAGAGTCAGCATCCAGGGGGGATTGAAGGCCCAATGTCAATTGGCATGGTTGTTCACAGGCAGGAAGAAACATCCCCATCTCCCAAGCGCAATTTTCGGCATGATCTGTTGGCGCCTTCTTCTCCTCTCTCTCCACAAATTTTTTTCCCCCTTTCTTGTTAAGTGGTATAAAATGTTGGGCTCCCAAAAGGCATCACCCATTTGACACTCTAATGTCCACCTCTTTGTATCTTGCCCGATTTCTTGGCCATTTCCCCGTCCGGACTCCGAATCGAGCTCTGAAAAATCCTGGGTGTTCAGCTTGACATCCTGCATTGGCCGGTAACTCCTGAAAACCCACACATCAGTCTGAAAAATTATCAAAAATTAACAAGTGTCGCTCGGGTGCCTTTTAAGAGTCGTATTTCACTTGGTGCTTAAAATCGTCCTAGTTGGAGCTGCTGCCTTCGACGTTGAATATTTTTCCCTTGATATTCGTAATTTTTAGCTATTTTTAAGCACTTCTCGGCATCAAAACTCCGCTCTCACTCTAGAACCTTAGAGAGAGCTACGACTGTTAGCAAGAGATCTAGGCAGAGTAACTAAGAGAAAGGAAAGAGTGTTGACTCAAGCTAGGAGTTGGCAAATGTAAAGCTAGAGTTGGCCAAGCTCTAAGAGATGATAAGAAGACCTACTCGACCTCATGTGCAATGCATGCATTGTGGAGGGAACCACCTCCTGATGGAGTGCATGGATCCTAGATCCAGACCTTGTGCCAACTGCGGTAGGTTTGGCCATTATGCTATGCATTGCCGTTTATCGAGGAGATTAACATACCCAGAACCATATAGCCAACCATACTACTTGGGAAATAGACTGCCACACTTCGAAAGGGCGTTCCATTAGCTCTCCTAGTGACTAATGATGCCAAACTAGTTGTCCCCAGGATGGACATTAACCCCATACGCATACCTAGACCACTTGGACCCTTTGTGACCCATCCACTAAGTGACTCTCTGATACACTATGTAAAGGAGCTGAATGAGGACAACACATATGTAAACCCTTACATCTCTTAGGATGAAGGGGGCAACCCCATTCTGATGGATTTCGGTTAGGTTGGGGAAGGGGTAGAGGTCTAGGTGGACAAAACTAGGAACCGATCGCGTGCACCTAGGGCACATCTCATCTCATTGCCCTAAATGAGAGCAAGTCAATCGAGAAAAGGTTGACTTGAGATGCTCTGAGTGTGGAATCACTCATCTGTATGTTGAATGTCCTAGGGAAAAACCATCCACTAGCTCGATTATCGTGCCATATGTACCCTTGGGACTATTTGGAGTCAAAACACTTGATGGCGAGGTCACTTCCATCTCATTGAACATCATGACCAGAGCATAAGCGAAGTAGGATGGCATTTCACTGCTAGGACCTAGCAATCTAGATGCAGCCTCAATGGAAAAGAAGACTTGCCAAAGGAAGAAAAAGAGGGTTGACACCAAGGTAACACTCAAAATGGACAGTGTGACCATGTTGACGACAGGGAAGTGAGTCATAGATGTAGAGGATGAGACTTCAATGCCCAAGACAATAGAGAAGGGGGCCAGGATTGGGGAATATCCTGATCCAAGGCACTAGTTAGAAGTGGTTGTGTCAAGGTTAAGAAGTGGATGAGAGAAGCCCAAGAGCATCTAAAGGATGCCGAGCTCATCTTAGAAGACGAGATTAATGAACTCTCTAGTGTAAGCATGTCTATCTCATCAACATGCATAGAATCAAGAGATGCATCTGCACCTCGTGGTGCAACACCACAAAGACAAGGACTAGATGCCATGGATAGGAAAATTGCCCAAGATCAATGGAAAAAGAGTGTAGGGCATGATGAAAGGCAAGCGACTAGTAGTGTGCTTACAACATTGATATCGCCCCCCATAACTTTACCAATGGGGGATATGCTTAGGAAAAGTCCCTCATTATGGCAAGAGTTAAAGCAGTGGGTAGAGGGATCTAATGAGTCAAGAGTAGCCGACTTGCACAAACATGACGTAGCCACTTAGATACCTAGCCTAACACTAAGCTCAGTGCCTAGGTCCTTGCATGTAAATGCTTTTTGGGAGGGCACAAAGATGCATGGAGCTCTACCTATGGTAGCATTGGGAGATGTTAGAAGAAAGGGGATCCTAGACACACAAGCGAGAGTCAGTGTGCTTAACCATGCAGTCCTGTGCAGGCTTGGGGTAACCCATTGGTGGAGACAACAATGTTTAATGTTACACTGGCTAATGGCATGAAAGTTAAACCATTTGGAGTATTGAAGGACCCGCCCTTGAAAATAATAGGTGTCTAGTTCTCAATGAGCTTCATAGTTATGAAGGGAGTAAACTACAATATTTGCTAGGCCGACAGAATGCATGAGTAATCAAAGATTGTAATGGTCTTATATTCCTAGGTAACAGGTCGAAGGCAGTAAGAGTCTAGATGGGGATACTTTGAAGACCACACCGGTTGACTTAGACACCATCTCCTCTATCTTGAAGGGAGACTCACAAGCCAAGAACTCTTACAGACCATTAAAAAAGTATATCCTCTCCCTTGAGGATGAGCGGTGGGATTGGATGCATGTGCTAGCCACCATCAACCTTCTATTCTTAGATGATGATGAAGAGGATTATAAGCGGGCTGCAAAGATAGATGGTTAGTCCCAAAGAGCCATTGCATCTCAGCTGCCAATGATGGCCAAATGCCCTAGTAGACAACCAACACCTACTCCCTTCCATATCTCATCCAACACACTTGAGCTCCAAGGGATCCTTGAGTATTTGATGAGGAAACTAGCTGGTCACTCATCTGCCAATCTTAAGCCACTCCAAGATCTCATATGGATGAACCAAAATGGCGATGGAATAAAGTGCATGACCTAAACCTGATGTACAACTGAGCATTAATCACGGATGAGAATAGAGGCCTAGATAATGATGAGCAATCAGAATGTAGGAATTTAGGTGATGAGTACGAAGATTACTACTCCAGAAATGAGAAAAGTGAGGAAGAGGCTGAGACGATAGAATATGACATAGACTGTCGAGTGATCAAACAAATAAGAGTGGACTCTAAGCCATAGAAAGTCAACACCTTTAGAATCAATATGGGAGTCTTCAGAATAGAATGCGATCTCACTTGATTGGATCATTTAGGCGTGATGATAGACTATGAGCAAGCAGGATTGGCCCAGCCAAGCACAATACCTCTCCTTAGAATAGAATTAACCTTAAAGCTATGACCATGAAGAAGGGAAACTCTTTCATCTAGCAATGGTTGTGAGTTTAACTCGAATTAAAAAGTGAGCTCTGATAGCAACCCATAGATACCCCGACCACCTAAGACTAGACACACCAAAGGGGACTTCCTAGTCCATCTACGATGCACATGATTGAAGGAGGAAAAGAGAGGGCAACCAAGGGGGTTGGAAGTCAAGCAGCAAAAGAAACCCCAAAGACCTACCAAAATGATTCACTAAATTCAAAAAAGAAGACAGGGTGGTGATCTTGTTGGGAGTGAAGAGACATGGATAGGCAAGTGAACCAATTGAAGGGCTTGCCAAGGTCAAGGAGGTCCACATAGGAGGGAAAGGGGAAAATCCTCGACTTGTGCTTTTAGCTGATGACTTGACTGAGCAAAAGGAGGCTTATCTCTATTGGAAAATAGGTCAAATGATATATGCTACAGGATGAGGAGAGTTGTATCCCATAAGTACAGTGAAGAGAGTGGAGCTGCTGGAAAGCTATAAATGCATGTACTTGGTTCACTTTTCAAGGCAATGTAATTGTACTTTTGTTCTTGGTCAAGAGTTAGTGTCATTATCTAAACACATAAGTTTCTGGTCATGAGTCCAAGCACTTAATCTTGGAATCTCATTCACCTGTGTTTGTCATTGTTCTAGTCTATGTCTCCATGAGTTTGTTCTTTGAGTTGTAGCCTCCATAGCCATGTCCAAAATCCATGTTTTATCACATGGTATCAGAACCATGGTGGGCATGGTCTAGCTTTCCTCATTGCTCTCTCAGTCCATCACAATCTTTGGTCAACTCAGTTCAAGAATTTGAGTTCATCTCCTACATCTTCACACTCTCTACTTTTGTCTACCATAGCCAGCTAGACCTTGTCATCTTTGAGCTCTTGGATCTCACACTACACACCATATCTTTACAAACTTTCTTCTTTGTCTTGCTACCCTAACTTTGGGCGCTTCTCCTTGGCATGTTGAACCTTGACATTGGTCTTCCTAGAAGGCGACATTGCGTGATTTCCAGAAACAATGCAGTCTGCAATGGCATGACAGTTCGTACAGTTGTGCTCACGGTACATAGCACAACCGTGGCAACCACCATAGGTCTTTCCAAGGTCACTAACCAAGCTACCTTCCATTGAAGTTTCATGGCAAATGATCCCTTCCTTTATCTGCTGTAAGCAAAAAACGAGGCTGCTACAGAAACCCTAGAATTGGAAGCCATAGCTTTCAACATCAAGCTCCTTTCCCACTTCATTTTCTCACTTCTCTCAGTACAATGAACTCACTACCACTCTAATCTGAGTCTAAACCCAATTCCTAGCAAGATCAACACTTCAAATCAGCAAGCAAGAAGCAGATCATGCATCGACATCCAACACTAAACTCAAGAATAGTATCCATTGATACTCAACTAGTGTCAGCTGACACTAATCTTCTTGTGTCTCTTAACACATTGAACTACATCTCTTTTGCTAGTTAGCTGAAACTGATAAGCATGGCAGAGCTTGAACAAATAGCCAAGTTCAATGAAGAAGGCTTTCATGCATGGAAGGAGAAAACCATGTACCATCTCATGAGGAAAGGCCTTTGGGATCTCTTTGAAGAAGATGATGCAGATGACAAGAAAGAAGATGCTGCAGAAGACTAGCCTAAAACAAAGGCATGAAAGAAGATGAACAACAAAGCTCTAGGTATTATTGCATGGGGTCTAATAGATGATGTATTGCACCACTTCTCTGGCATCTAGGATGCAAAGAAGGCATGGGAAGAGCTTGACAGGGTCTTTGGTACACAAGCAAAGGACTCAAAGGTAAAATTACTCAAAGGTACATAAGCTAGATCTAAAAGACAATTTATCTATGACTTTACACATAAATAATTTCCAGAGCTTTAAAACTTAGCTAGCAACTCTTAAAAAGAACATTGATGAGGATGAGGCAATAACAGTGCTACTTGTCAGTGTTAATCATGAACCATATGAGAATCTTGTGTCCACACTAAGTAATGTTCCCAATCTCTCACTCAAAGACATTGACCACTCACTGGTTGATGGAGAAAGAAAATTTAAAAGCAAGGATGTAAAAGAAACCAGCTCAACGGATAACCTCTTGTACACCAAGGGTACTTATGCAACAACAGGATGTGGTTGAGGATTCACCACCAACAGCAACAAGGACCAAATTATTTGTCATTACTGTGGCAAGAAGATTGGCCATGTAGCGAGTGAATGTTTCCACAAGAAGAGAGCACAACAGGAGCAAGAAGATCACCACCAAAGCCAGTTTATGCATGAAGAAGAAGATGCTTTTGCCACCATCAAAAACTCTGACAGATTATTCTAAAGAAAATTTTTGTATCTTTTCCCATAGTGGATATTTTCTTTCCCTTAGTGGATTTGTATTGAAAAAACCCTTTCAAAAAATGTAAAATTTCAAGCTTGACTTGACTAGGCTGCCCATGAGCTAGTCTCCCGGGCCATGTTATCATGTAGGGGGGGCAAAAGCCAACAAGTGTAGGAATTCATCATTTGAGGGGGGGGGTGTTGGAAAATAGATCAAATGATGTATGCTACAGGATGAGGAGAGTTGTATCCCATAAGCATAGTGAGGAGAGTGGAGCTGCTGGAAAGCTATGAAGGCATGTACTTGGTTCACTTTTCAAGGCAATGAGATTGTACTTTTGTTCTTGGTCAAGGGTCAGTGTCATTATCTATACACACAAGTATGTGGTCATGAGTCCAAGCACTTAATCTTGGAACCTCATTCACCTATGTGATTGCCATTGTTCTAGTCTATGTCTCCATGAGTTTGTTCTTTGAGTTTCAGCCTCCATAGCCATGTCCAAGATCCATGATTTATCACAATCTCACTGCTCTCTTGCAAGAGTACATAGACATATTTACTTGGTCCTTAGACGAACTCAAGGGAGTCGATCTGAGAGTCGTAACGCATAACATCCCAATGACTCTTGATGCAACCCCAGTGAAGCAACGACCTCATTCGATGTATCAAAAGCATGCTCATGCTGTAAAGGAAGAAATTGATAAACTATTAAAGGTCGGATACATTTATGAGATTGAGCACATGAGAGCTGGTGTCACCCATTGTGGTAGTTCTGAAAAAGAACAGTAAAATCCGAGTGTACATGGACTATAAGAAGGTCAATGTGGTGACTAAGAGAGATAATTACCCTTTGCCCTCCATGGAGCACATACTAGAGAGAGTAGCAGGAAAAGAAGCCAACAATTTCTTGGATGGCTTCTCAAGTTATAACCACATTCAGGTACATCTTGACGATAGACATAAGACATCATTTTCCACAAAATGGGGAATATTTGCTTACATGGTCATACCATTTGGGCTGATGAATGCACCTACTATCTTTTAATGTATAATGTATGCCATTTTCAAGGACATACTCAAGTGAGAGCTAGAGGTATTTGTTGATGACCTATGTGTACACTCTAGTTGGAAGGAACACCTATACAAGCTCCGTGCATTCTTTGAACGGTGTAGATTATATAGTCTCTCCTTGAACCCCTTAAAGTGCTAGTTCTGGACGAAACACAGATGTATCTTAGGGCATGTGGTATCCAGGAACGGCATTGCCTTTGGATTCTCAAAGATCATGATCATTGACGACTTGCCACCCCCAACAACAGACTATAAGGGAGTTTAGTGCTTCCTCGGACATACAGGGTACTATCAGCGCTTCGTCTTGAACTATGCTTTGATTGCTAGACCACTTTACAAGTTGTTGATTGTATTTGAGTGGAGTGAGTAGTATCAATGTGCTTATGAGGAATTGAAAAAGGTTCTTACCATGGTGCTAATCTTACGAGTCCCATATTGGAGCATAACATTCCATGTGCATATTGATGCATCGAAGTTTACTGTGGTATTTGTTCTGTGCTAGCCCCACAAACATAACCTTGACTGTCTGCAGTGAGCTGCTTTACTAGCTCACAGATATATTGAGATGAATTACTCCATGATAGAGAGAGAGGGCCTAGCCATGGTGTTCGCTGTGAAGAAGTTTCAGCATTATCTTTTGGCTATATCCTTCACCTTATTTGCTGACCATCAAGCCTTGCTTTATCTTGTGAACAAACCTTGCACTATAAGACACATAGCTTGATGGTTTCTTCTACTTTTAGAGTTTGACTTCTCTGTGGTTGTATGCAAGGGCAAGCAATATTACATGGCAGACCACATGCCCTACATATCCATAGAAGAATCCATTGGATAGGGCATTCTAGATGACCTACCCAATGCACACCTTTTTAGCATGTCTAGTGAAATGGACTTATTTAGAGCTAATTTAATGCCTTATTGGGCAGATGGCATTGTCTAGATCCTAGGGCATGGATTTCCCGAAAGACCTATTGAGAAGGCTAGGCTAAGATGCCTCATCCTTAGGATTCAACCCTATCAATTGATTATCGACCAGCTCTATAGGTTAGGACAGGATGGCCTATCGTGGAGATGCGTATGTGAGCATGACATGCACAATGTACTAATTGACTGAAGTGCATGGTGGAATTGTGGGAGGACACTTCAACAGAGATACTACAGCTTGCAAGGTACTTCAATCTCAACTGTGGTGGCCCACCCTATTCTACAGTGCTGCTAAATTTATCAACCACTTTGATGAGTACCAAAGGACCAAGGTCCCTATTCGTAAAGATAAGATGGAGTTGACCCTAGTCATAGCACGATGTCGCACGGAATACGCGTAGGAGTTCGTGAAAGTTGCTCGTCGCAGGGATGCTTTTTGAGATGGGAGTACTCAACACAAAAATAATTATCAAGAAGAAGAATTTTAGATACAAGACGAATGAGGAAACATATTCTTTGATTAAAGATATTGACAAGATACAAGTTCAAAAGACCCTTGGTCAAGGAAAGTTAAAGGATATGAACAAAAGATATATGAAGAACTTGAGATGGAACATGTGAAGACAAATTGTTTATTGATATGAAGCCGAGTAGCAAAGATGATGAGGTCATTGTAGAGAAATTCACCATGTCTCTTTTAAGTAAGCAAAAGATCACTCTTCGCCACCAATTGGAAGACAATGTTGAAATCTTGAATTGAGAGAGAAGAGAAGAAGGTGGAAAGTGACTAATGGAGAGAACTTCAAGAAGGGCGAGGAGCTTAATGCTCAAACTCTATAGCCTCAGCGAGGAGCTCAATGCTCAAACTCAAACACTCTCATAGAATTTTGATGATGAATATTTCGAAGAGGCGAGGAGCTTAAAGCTCACAAACTCACTCAACCCACCCTCATATGCGACTCGATGGCAAAGACTTCAATGTAGGCAAGGGGCTCAATGCTCAACCTCAAGCCTGTCTCTTCAAATTTGATGGCAAAGCTTCAAAGAGGTGAGGAGCTTAAAGCTCAACTCAAGAGCCTCTCATGCATGGTCTTGATGGAGAGATCAAGAAGGGCCCTTTGCACCTCTTCTATCCTCCTTATATAGTTTTTGTTGACACACACGATGAGCTTTGTTAAAAAAAAAAAAAGTTTTTTGCCTTTTGATTTAGCTTAAACGTTGAAAGCTTGTAGACTTTTCTAAAGCTTTTATTGTTTTCTTTTTGCCACCTTTGAGTCATCAACGCGTATGCTATCTCCACGAATCTCTTTTGCCTGTGATATAGGTTAAAGCCTGAAAGCATACGTTTTGCCCAAATAAATCAAGGCCATCAACTTGTGATAGTTCTGTAAAGTGGGCTTCCACCATAATCATAATGAAGATCACAATTTGTGATGATTCCACAATTATTCTTGCCTTAGAATGACTTTCTGGGTCCCATGATATGCCATTGTCACAAGTAGGCCTCACAAGGCCACCGTTGAATCAAATAGGTCAACCTCCACCTTAATGTGTACCATGCAATCAAGACTTCAGTAATGCCTTTGTTGCTGGACACATAAGAACACGAGTGCTAGTAACATCACAACTTCATGACTTGCTTTTGATTGACTTGCTGCCATCATGATCTTGATGTGACTGCACAAATGATCCTCCTACCGCACCAGTAGTCCATGTCACTAAGTGTGGCACAAAGGAGGACTGATCGTGTTCTAGTGGCAAGAGCCCTAACCTAAACAAACACACCATGTGAACAGTTCAACCCAAGTAATGCACCTAGCAAGACTTCAACCCACAACCTCAAGATTGCCCAAATGTCAACCACTAGACAATCACCTTTGGAACTTGAGGAGTATTTCCTTTATTTGAAGACTACTAGAAATAATGCATGCACATT
The DNA here is from genome assembly GCF_053477565.2 of Lygodium microphyllum. Classification (NCBI taxonomy): domain Eukaryota; kingdom Viridiplantae; phylum Streptophyta; class Polypodiopsida; order Schizaeales; family Lygodiaceae; genus Lygodium; species Lygodium microphyllum. The sequence goes on along the minus strand of NC_141146.1, from coordinate 51,659,015 downwards.
GTCACACTTTTACAGATGTAGCAATCCTTATGATGCATTTATCTCAAGACCAGACCCAACGTGTATATCCAACTTCCTTCATACATAAGCATAAGTTTTCTGTAGCCGTAGTAATTTCCTTGTTCCCATTGCTACCCACTGCAAATTCATAGAGCTTCCTGTCTACCTGCACTGAAGTAATAGCAGGCTTTTCCTTGCCCCTAAAGTTCTCCTCAGTCTTTCAATCCTATTTGCATCATCCCACTTGCCAATGCTTCCATAGATGTTAGTCATGAGCATGTAAGGAGAAGCTTCTTCTATGTTCATCTGGAGAAGATGATGAAATCACTTTAGCCCCAATACCACATCTATATGTGCTCTACCCGCATTAAGCAAAATTGTCTATGTTTCTTTTGATGGATAAATTTGCATCATCTGTAGAAGTCTCTCTACCTCGTTAATGTATATTGATCGAGCAAAAAGTCAGTGATACAAGCATAATGATCCAAACTTGGGTCTATTTCCAGATCTTTCATCATTTGGAAATATTCTTGGCCTTTGACAACAAGGGTTGCACGGTTGCATGGGACAAGAAGACATCTAAATGTAGTATCCAGAGATAAATGGTGTGGAAAAGTGGTTTCTATTGCTAAGGTGTGAGAAAGAAGAGTGTGGCCTTATCATTCCTTGGAGTTCGCAGTAGAGTACTCCTAGGCCAAGTGCATCATTGTGGTGGCAACGGATTACCTCACAAAATGGGAAAAATCTTGAGCCAGCATGAGGAATGATGCTGGGAATATGGCCAAGTTCCTTTGAGAGCAGGTGATGTCACAATTCGGCTACCCAATTGAACTAGTTAGTGACCAAGGCACTAACTTCATTAACGAAGTAATTGCCCACTTACTTTCCACCTTCTTAATCATCCATAGGAAATCATCACCATACTACCCTCAAGCCAACGGTCAAGAGGAATCCACGAACAAGATCCTAGTGAATGTGCTGACTAAAGTAGTCTCTGCCTCGTGCAATGAGTGGGACAATAAGCTGATGCCAATGCTATGGGCCTATTGGAAAGCCTATAAGACAGAAATCGGGAAAACACCCTTCAAGCTGACCTAAGGGACCGAAGTGATCCTGCCAGTGGATTTTTTTATTCCTAGCTTGAGAGTAGCAGTGCAATAGAGATGGCATGGAAAGGAGGCACGGATGGAACACCTAGTAGAGCTAGAGCATCTCTTTGAGATTTGAGTTTTAGCCATCCATGGGATAATTTGTGAGAAAGCAAGATGCAAGAGTTGGTTTGACAAGGATGTCGAACAACGTGACTTCGAGTGAGTCAACCTAGTGCTACTATACTCAATGAAGAGTCATAAGCATACGATGAAATTTAGAGGATTAGGGCCTTTCAAAGTCTGCAACATTAGTTGAACTGACAACGTAGAGCTCAAGACCTTAGAGGAAGAGGGTATAGTCTCCTTTAATGACAATTGCCTCAAGAAGTACTACTCTCCAATGCATCCATTGCATGAGCCACCAATGCTACAACCACCTGTCAACATGAGAGTAACCACCATCACTAGAACTCAAGGATACAGACGAGGAAGCAATGGAATCTGCTTACTTGCAAATCACAGTCATTGCTTTAAAAATGCACACCTTTGATGTGCTTATTGATGAAGGAGCTGACTTCAACATCCTTACCCATGAGCATTGGACTCTCATTGGTCAACCCCAATTGTAGCCCACTAATGTGAAGCTCAACCTTTTTGGGGGACAATCCTACCCAATGCTAGGAAAGTGCAAAATAGCGGTCTCTATCAAGACCAAAAGCTAGAATTGGCCAATTTTTAGCCAATCATCTGCATAATATTCTTCCTTAAAATGAGAACAAATTAAAACAAAACATTGAGCATGCTGTCTTTCAGCTTCCCACCGTCCTTCCATGGTTGTTTCTTCTTTCTTTGCTATTCTAAATTTTGTTACAGCACAGCTGTACCTACTGTACTTGTCGTAATTAATGATGTATCTGCATTTATGACGGCTGTACCATCATTAAGAACAACTATACTTGCTTTTTTCAGATTTGAATTTGCAATTACAACATCATTTTCAGCAAATATAGACTCTGTTTCTTCCTCATCCATCATCTCTTCTTCATCTTTATATTTGGCACGCGAAAGCATGTCAGCAACTGGATTATCTCTTCTTGCAATATGTTTCAAATCAGGATTTAAGGATTTAATATAGGCTATTCATCTTAGCATAGCTATGTCGGGAGTGGAACAGTTGGCAATCATGCCCAAGAGTGGAAGACAATCTGTTTCAACTACTACATGTGCACCCATGAAGTACTCCTGATCACACTTCAATGCAGTTACAACTCCCCAAAGTTCTCTTTTAATTTGAGCATACCTTCTTTGACGTTCATTAAGAATCTTTTCTCCAAAGCAGATTGCATATTTGTTGCCCTTAAGATCATCTTGACCAACTGCCCAACCTATCCCAATAGGACTTGTCTCTACCGTGAGTATGATAGGCTGTCCATTAGAGTAATCAGCCCTCTTCAAGGTGGGGGCTGAAATCATCAATTTTCAAACAGCTTGAGTATGCTCTTTTTCCCACATAAACCTTTGGCCTTTTCTTAACACTTGATAAAGATTATCAGCAACATGAGCGAAGTGTGGGATCCAAATAAGATAGAAAACACACACTCCAAGAAATCTTCTTACCCCGAAACATTTGTGCATATTTCCACATTTTGGTGATAGCATCAATCTTGATTGGAGAAGGCTTTCGGCCATATGGGCCACACATATGCCCAACCACAAGAACTTCTTCGACTCCAAAAACAGATTTAGCTCCTGAAAGAGTAAGATGAACTTCTTCCAGTTTAGACAAGATTTGAGCACACTCATTAATATGATCGGAAACAAACTTGCGGCATCCAAGCTCATTGAGCTCTTCATTCTTCTCATGAATTTCACATCCTTTGATTGGTACATCATCAAGGAAAGGAAGAGTTAGTTGGGGAATATAATCTCTCAATACTTTATGCATGCCATTCATCATGTGAGCCATTGAATTTGTAGCTTGAGGTAGTGTACACATGCAGACTAAACCAAGAGGCGTCTTCATTGTGGTAATGTCTTAGCTCTCCAAAGCAAGCTGAAATTGGTCATAGCCCGAATATAAATCACCCATGGAATAAATTGCTCTACCTGGAAAAGCCTCAGCAAATTCATCAACAATTGGCCCCGAACCAACATTTCTAATAGTGACTTTATTGACAGGCTGTAAATCTTGAATGAATCGCAAAGATCCATTCTTCTTAGGCACGGTAAACCATCAGTTAGAATACGGAGCTGAAGATGGCTCCAATATTCGCATCTTTATCTTTTCATTTAAAAGCTCTAGTAACTTAGGCAAATGAGCCCTTGGTACCGGAATTGGTTTAAGATTCCAAGGGATGTGTGGGATTGTGAAAATCACCATTGGTGCCATAACACTTGGATCCACACAGCCAATTTCATGAGGCTGAAATGAAAAAGCTTTTCCATGTTTCTTTAATATCTGCATAAAGGCTTGCTTTTCAACTAGCAAGAGAAAAGATTCCTCACCAATTTTTAGCTCCTGTAAGCTTTCAACTGTAAACTGGTGACCAATATCTTTGGGGTCATGAAGACTTAGCTGTTTGGATGCCCTTTCAGCCAGTCCCTCACTTTCGGGAGGTAGTGGAGTTGCCACTAGCTTGACCTTCTTGTCAACTATCTTATACTTCGTTTCTACTCTTGCCTCATCCCTATTTGGCTGTCCAAAAACTTCATGATCAGCAAATTCTTGAATTATGTCATAAATATCCAATGTGCATACCTGTATGGACTAATTTTCAGCCTGATTTTCTGCATGAACAACTGCATGTATTTTAGCCAATGTATCATTATAAATCAACCCATAAAATAGTCCTAATTTTTTTTTAGCCAAAACATCAACTTGCTTCAGCTTCCATTCCATATGACATAAATGCTTTCTTTCAGCCCTATTCATGGCTGAAAACTGTTTATAACAGCCCACACTGTTGGCCGTAAATACTTGCAAGTCAGCTTTTGGCTTAGCCTCCTTTACATGTGGAGGCAAATTTTTATAACATGAAGCACTGCCATAGCCTCCACTTATAGCAGTGCAATCCAAAAACCCTTAAATTCTCGTGCATTAGGAGGCACAGGATGATCTCTCAATCGATCTCTATTCCGGTGATGATTTACACATACAGTCAAAAATTGGACAGCTTTGTCATTATCCTTACTTCTTATCCGAGCATATGATGAACCATCATCAAGGGCCTTTGTCTCCAAACGAGAATTAGAAATAAAAGGTTGACCAAGAATGATAGGATAGCTACAGGAATCTTGAACAAAGAAATGAAATTCATCTTTTACATTACCAATAGTAACCCATACATAAGGACATGCCGCATAGAGATCGCTAGAAGAATTATTGGCTGCTTTCATGCGCCATCTCGGGTCCACATCTATGGGCCATCCGTCATTCTTATAGAGAATTCTTGACATGACGTTGATCTTCGAGGCATGGTCTATAAGGGCAATGCATGGAGTCTCTCTTTCTCCAATCTTGACAACGGTTTTGGTGGTCGCCCTTGCCCAATGGGTACCAGAGTAGTGACTACTTGGAATAAAATGAGCATCAATCTCTTCTTGCATGTTGTGAAGACGAGCTTCTTTCTTATGCATGGGCTGCTCTTTGGATTGAGAAGACCCCACCATAACATTCTTTGCAATAGCTTCTTCAATTTTTGCTTCATAGATGTCTTCATCTTTGGCTTCTATGGCTGCAATCAATTCTTTGATTGCCTCCAATCGAATCCCTTGAGTATTCAGCTACTCTTTATCCTGCAAATACACATGAAGAGCTTGCAAAAAAGCATGCACAGATTCTTCAGTTTCTTCACCAACATGTTTTCTTTTTCATTTAATTACATCAATTATTACATCATGAAATCCTCGTTTTGCAATTCCGAGAAATTTGCCCAACGTAAATTCAATTTTGCTTCCAAGAATCCTTTCTTCTAGGATCCGATTGAGATCTGTCACAGTCTCTATGTCAGACTGCAGCTTGTAGCTAGGATGTTTACCTTTTCTCTTCCCTTCCGTCTTCTTTGCTTGTGGGGTATTTTCCATATCATGCTCTGGCGGTGGTGGTGGATTTTCAGCAGCCTTCTGCTGATCCGGTTTACTTCTTGTCACACATTTGGTTGGCCCTGAAGAGGAGGGATCGGCAACATCTTCATCTCTTCTTCTCTTTTCTTCTACCATAACTTCTTGATTATTGATTTCAGCCAACCGAGCGAAAGCTGAAAATGAATCAACCGGCTCGGTCCATCCGGTTCTTCCTTGGATGCATTGACTGGCAATAGTTAAATCATCTTTGGATGCCTTGCTCGCTCCAGGGGATCTAAGGCATGCATCCACACTTTAGATTTTGCATCAGCTTTACATGCTTTAACAATTTCATTAGTTGGCTCAATTTACAGTCCATAGATAGTTGCATCAATAGTTGCATAGGCTGTTCGTATTGCCAAATCCTCCAGTCTTTTCTTCATGCCAAAATTACCAAAATTTGGCTCAAGAGGAAGTCCAGTTTTGGTCACATGAATTTTACCATCCTTCCAAAAGACTAATTTTTGCGCCTCAGCTTCATGGAATGCACTGCACTCCCTCTTATCATGCTGTAGGCTATCACACCAGATACAATGTCTTTTGAAGCCTTCTTGTACGGGTCTTTGGGCAATTGTCTGTTCTCTTTTTTCCACTTTCACATCAAGCCTTTCCACCTTGGAATTAATCTCTGTTAGATTTAGATGGAGATCCCACATGCTCTTGATCAGCTCATCCATAACATCCTTCTTTGGATGTGGAACAACAGGATTTCTTGGTTGCTTGGCCATAGAGACAGGAGGTCGAGATACAGGAACAGGCTCTTTTATGGACTCAGATGGTGCAGAGGTAGATCCCCACCTTAGGCGCGTCCGCTCTCTTTGAGCAATCATATTAACTGCTTCAGTGACATCACCCCAACAAGTCTTCAATCCAGTCTCAGAGTTAGGATCTTCAAGCCGAATAGTTAGCTTCTCTTGAAGAAAAGGATCCGCAGCCTTCAGAAACAATTCAATCTTCTTGCTTTCCATACTCTGCTGATCATCAGGATCTAGCTGAGCAAATTTGCTTTCAAATTTGCGGTGAAGAGAAGTGGCAGTTAGTCCCTTATTGGGCCTTTCAACCTATTCAGTGAAGCTTTTCTTCATCATGAGGCCAAAATCTTCAAGAAAGAATTCTTCTCGAAGAGCCTTCTTGAATGCAGACCATCCCACATCTTTTTGAAAAAGACCATGAATCCGGTCTTGGAGGCCATGCACGGCCAAACGGGCAAAGTATCGGCTCCAAGCATGATGAGGGACTCCAAAGAAGACCATCTTGTGAGTATAGAGGCGGATAAAAGAGGATACATTTTGCCCATTAAATTGCTTGAGCTCCTGCCCAACTACTTCCAAAGCTTTAATGGCAGCATCATCATTTCACTCTTCATCTTGTCTCCGTTGTTGTTGCAGTTGCATCTGCTCTGAAATTGCAATTGTTGTTATTGGCTCTCTTGCATCAGATGAACCAACTACTGCGCAAGGCATCTCCTCCCGAACTTGATGATTCTCCCATTGTACTTTCTCTTCTACAGTCTACCTTCACGTCGGGTTCACCACTGTCGTCGTGTTGGGGGTCAAAGGTCTACCACTAAGGTTTAGAGCAGAAGAGGAGTGAGGGATTCAAGGTTAGGAGAGGGAGAAAAGAATGGGGTTTGATAAGTCTTGGGTTTTAGAGATGATTCAGTTGGAGAAGAAGACAAGTTTTTTCATATACTTAGCATACATGAATGGAATTAAAGACTTTGGCTTGATTACATCAAATGCGTATGAGGTTAATAGACCAATACATATAGAGATTTTATCTCAGATTTAATCCAAATACATATTTCAAATGCAAGCCCAAACGGTTTCAATTTCATGAATGCCAATGAACAACAACTCCAAGATACAAGTATTTGAGTGGTCTACCCCACTACTTCCAAGACATAGATCAAAAACTCTTGAAATGCATTGACAAAGCTTTTAATTCACTTCAGCCTTATTTTATAATAGTAATTTCCAGCCCATAAACAAGCTCCAAAAATGCACATAATCTCAAGAATAAGCCTCACTAATCACTCTCAAATGAAGCCCTGATGTTTAGAGGTCAATACCATCACTTGCAACCACATAGATCACTTGATTTCCCTTCAAGAAGACAAGAATAGTGGGCTGCCTTATTTATGACAGATTTTAGCAGTCCAAAACAGCCCCATACACCTCCAAAATCTCCCCTTTACTTGCCCTAAAGTCACTCAAGTACTTGGGCACAAGAGGGGCTTCAATGGACCATGAATATGGTAAGAGAATGGAAGAAGACGTACATAAGAGTAGACTGAATACTTTATCTCTGTTTTCCCCTTTTATGGACTATCATACCACTCATTTTCGTAATACCAAATGGATGGGCAAGAAAGACTCTCACCTTCTTTGTTTGTATCTCGTCTCTTTCTTCAGTTTGATCTGAGTTTGCATTCTTTGGAGCATGCACCATAGCCTTCAGCTCTCCCTCCATCTGCCACAGGTATGCAGGCCCAAAAATTGCACCGAAAAATGCGGGCTACTCTTCTCTTCAGCTTCCACACAAAAGTTGACTATATAGGTCACTTACAAGTCACACAAGTCCATTATTTCAGGTCCCATACAAACCAAGTGGACTTTTGGACACTCTTCTTGATTTCCAAGCAAATACTCCTCATGAACCAATGTGACATAACCTGTAGACTGTCAATTACCTCCTGTTGATCAAGTTGAGGGTCCCCATAGACTTAATTTTTGTCAATTTACATTATATAAATTGTTGATCAAGTTGAGGGTCCCTGTTGATCAAGTTGAGGGTCCCCATAAACTCTTTGACAACGTGTATTTCTTCTCAACATGGAAAACTTTGCTTTATCCACACATTGTTAAGAGAAACCAACCCGTAGTCTTCTAACTACGTAATATCTAAGTATGCACGAGCACTCGCATAATATCTGCATCGAAATATATACACAGTTTGGGTCCTCAAGTGTAGTACAATACTCTCAGCTTGCTTAGAGTTCGACCTGTCTCCCAAACTAAGTGAACTATGTCTTGTGCACGATAGAGAAGACTAGCACTACCCCTAGGGAGAGACCACCTATGAGAGGTTTTCAATTGTAGGTATTGAAGACTCCAATGAAAGTGTCATTCGCTCTTCATCAACATCCAATTCTGAATTCTTATCCTTTATCATCCTGCAAGCCCGCCAAGAATCTTCATGTGCAGAATCCCCAACAAATCAACACTTGTGCTGACCATCAGTGCAATCCCCAACAAAGAACAGCCCTACCACCAACTCCAATAACCCTACGACTAGCCACTTAGGCCACCAACATGCCCCCAATGACCTTCCTCCACACCATCACCAACACTCCTCCACGGCAATGATCGATGTCTCTTCCACCCACGTCTTCAGTGCAGGCCAAAGCCTGCTACCTACGACGGTGAATGCCATGGGATTGGCACTTGTCTAGGAGGGGGGTAATGTTAACCGTCAGACGAACAAGGTGTAAAATTTTGAAAAGCTAAAGTAGAAGACAAAGGCCAAGGAAAAGTGAAGCGGAAGAAAAAGGCACATAAGGAAAATCTAGAAACACAAGAAGTGCAAAAAAGTCCCAAATAAGGGAGAAAGATGCACAAGGAAAAGAGCAAGTCAATACTTTTGTAAAAGAGCACAAGCGCATCATGATTTAATTTAAGGAGTGTCGGGCTCTCACCCGTGCAATTTGTAAAGGTAGATGGGGGGTAGGAAGGAAGATAGGAGGATAATGGGAAAAAGGGCCTAGGCCACGACCGGCCATGTAAAAAAGGGGATAAGGGGATGACCGCCCAAAAGGGATTTAGGTTTTGTATATAAAGTTGAAAAGTGAATGAGAAGCTCATTCTTGTGTGTGGCCAAAAGTGGCTCTCTTCTTCTTATTCTTATTCTTCTTCTTCTTGCTTGCTTGAGCTTGTGCTTGAGAGAGGGAGTGTGAGAGTGTGAGGGAGTGTGTGAGGGCAAGGGACCGGGGAGGAGAAGCTCTCCATCTTCTCCTCTCTTCTTCTCTTCTCTTCTCTTCTCTTGTCTTGCTCGTGGCTATGGAGCTTGGAGTGTGGAGCTTGAGGATGGAGCTTGCACTTGGATCGTGGAGCTATCGGAGTGCGCGGGAGAGGAGGTGACTCGATCGGCATGGAGGTAAGATCACTAAACCCGTAGATATGGATGGCGCGTCGGCTATGTGAGAGGTAGACATTAGTGCTCGGCTTGGAATGCTTGAAACAATAAGCGGCGTGGGTCTTGGCGGTTGAGCAAAAGCTCCCACAGACTCACTTACAGATCAACCATTTATTGGATCCCATGCATATTTTCAAGAATGTGGATAGCTTACTATGGGACCACATCACAAGAAAGTGTTATAGAATCTGAGATACACCCTCGACTTTCTTATATAATTAAAATATATATGGCAAATATTATGTTGGCACAAAGGGAGAATAGATGAGAGAAAAGAAAGGTGTAGAGAGAGAGGTAGAGAAATTGGCAACACACTAGGGACTGGAAGATGGGCTAGTCCCCCCCCTTGTGGAGTTATATTATTGACAAGGAGCAAGCTCCTCCGTTACACATAAGCCGGTTCTTACTTGTAGATCTTGGAAACAAGATCACAGTTTCTTGCACCATATACAACCGGCTAATACTTGCATAACTTGGAAGTTGGCACCTTTTGATCATTCTTGAGTTTCCTTCTCTCCTGCACAATATGTGTAGGGCTCTCCTCTTGGCACTTGATTTCAGCAGAGCTTCTGCAGCACTTGTAGCTTCTCTTCTTCTCTTGGAACCTGATTTCAGTAGAGCTTCTGCAGCACTTTGCACCTTCTCTTCTCCTCTTGGAACTTGATTTCAGTAGAGCTTCTGCAACACTTGATTTCAGCAGGGCTTCCGCAACACTTGCACCTTCTCTTCTCCTCTTGGATACATGCAAAGTGATGCTTCCTTCACCCCTCCCTTACACCTAAGGAGAGGCTCCTCTTTTATAGGCTTTCAAGAGCTTCTCTTCTTGGAGAGAGAGTTGAGTTGATCTTCATGCAAGATGTGGTTGTTCCACTCTGCAGCACTAATTTTGAGATATCTCTTTGTGAGTTGTTTGGATGAAAAAATGTCCAACATGAAAGTTGTAGATCTCGATGTTTCCGATAACTTGCGTGGCCCGTTTTTAGAGATCTTTTTTCTATTGCGAGATATTTTAAAAATGGATTTTCTAGAAAATAGCTTTTTAAACTGTACTCTTAACTTGTGGTCCATGCAACCACCTTGAGTCATAGATAAGGAGAGTTCATCAGATTGCCTTGGGCCTCAATCTTAAGATTGAATTCCACACAAAATCTTGTGTCATTTTAGAACTTAAAAAGAGAAAATCACTTCTCTCATCACTTCCAGAGGATCATGTCTCTCATCTTTCTTAGTGAGAGAATTCCCTCTCTTGTCTTTCTTAATGAAAGAAAAGACCTTAAACCTTGACTTGTAGGGGAGAGGATGACCCCAAATGAATGCAATGCTCATTACACACAAGTAAACATTTTCAAGCGTCCCTGGATGCACACATAAATACATATACACAATGCTAATGCACTTTCTCTTCTTAGAACTCAATCCATCTTCATTTATGTGTAACTCCTTGGTTCTTATGTACACTTTTACACTTGGTAGACACTTCTTTCCCCCTTCATAACTTGTATTGCTTGCACCAGATAACCTCGTCAGAGTGCTCTGATCACTCCATTAAGTGATGTAGTGGGAATACTAGTCTCTAAATGGTTTCACGGCCATGTTAGATCATCATCAACACTTAAAAAAAGGTGAGGCATTAATTTATTGACATGAATTTATTAAATAGAGAATGCGTAATAAGCAATCAATTTAGTGACATCCCTCTGGCTTCTAAACATTTGACCTCAACTATAGAGGGGATACATAGTCCTTAAGAAGATTTGGAAAGTCTTGTAGTTCTCTCTCTGTCATAAACTGAGCGTCCAATGGGGGATAATTCTTAAACTTAACCAGATACTTCTGTAATATCTTTTACCTGACCTTAGAGTATTTTCCTGATGGTGTAAAACTCTTTCAGGCACAAGGAACTCTTCTGTTTGTTCTATGTCAGGTAAATCTTCCTTGATTGGTTCCATTGGAGGTTCTCCAATATAGGGACGTAGTAAACTTATATGGAAAGCATTATGAATGTTCCAATGACTTGGTAGATCCAAACAAAAAGTCACATAGCTTATCTTATATGTGATCTTAAAAGGGCCATAATATCGATTAGAAAGCTTAATCACTTTACCCTTTTGACCTTTTTGCTTCTTTAAGCAAGCAACTTAAGAAGAACATACTGTCCCAACTTGAGATCTAGCTTACGATGATGCTTATCTGCTTTGCGTTTATGCTTCTCTTGTGTCCTTTGGATAGCAGCTTTTACTTGAGTGAAAGTTGTATCAATGTCTCTAACAAACTCATAAGAATGGGTAGTAAATGAGGCTTACCATAGATGATCTCAAAGGGTGCCTTACCAGTACTAGAGTGCATCATATTATTGTATGCAAACTCTACTAAAGGCAAATACTTTTTCCATTCTCTTTGATTATTAGAGACATAGGATTTCAAAAGGTCCAAAACAATAGAATTAGCACTTTCACTCTGCCCATCCGTTTGAGGATGATAAGAGGATGAAAACTTTAACTTTGTCCCGAGGTTCTCAAAGAGAGCTTGCCAAAAGAGGCTGGTCATGCGGGGATCTCGATCACTTATAATGGACTTAGGCATGCCATGATGCTTGAAAATATGAGCAATGAATAGCTTAGCCATGTGCGAGGAAGCTCCATGATAAAGTCCATGACTATACTTTACCAAGGCTCATTGGGATTAGGTAATGGCTTTAGTAGACCAGGTGGTTTATGCCTATCATACTTACTTTTTGGAATATTTTGCACTCGTGGAAATATCTTTCAATGTTAGCTCTAAGAGTGGGCCAAAAGAAATATCTTTCCAATGCTTGAGTAGTGGGTAGAATACCCTTATGTCCAGCATATGGAGATGCATGTGCTTCATCCATTACCTTGTGCCTCAATGGTAATGCTACACAAATTGCTTGATGATGATACAAATAACCATCTCGAATCAAGTAAGGTGTAATCGACTAACCTGAGTTAAGCTAATCCCGTATGGTTGAGAAGTCGGAATCAGTTGCATACATTTTGGGTAAATCCATGAACCGGTTATGGTAAACAGTTGTGGTTGCATTCACTCGAGGTTGCCGTGATAGAGCATCTGCTACCACATTCTTAGTTCCAGATGTGTGAAGGATTTGAAAATTAAACATAGATAAGAAATTTGTCCAACGCATCTGTTTCTCTAAGAGCTTCTTCTGAGTGAGGAAGTATCTTAGACTTTGGTGATCTGTTTTAATAACAAAATCTGCACCAAGTAAATAGTGTTTCCATACTTGAAGAGCATGTACCACCGCCATAAGCTCTTTCTCATATACTGGAGCATGTAGCTCATGGTCCTTGAGGCGTTGGCTCTCAAATGCTACTACATGATGCTCTTGGTTAAGCACAGCTCCAATGTAATCCCCAAAAGCATCGCATTGAACTTCAAAAGGTTTTTGAAGATCCAGAACTATGAGAATTGAAGTTCTTGAGTCACAAGAAACTTAATTCTTTCAAAGGCTTGTAGTTTCCTTGATCCCCAGTAAAAAGGCATTCGCTTCTTAGTAAGGTCATGTAGAGGAGATGCAACATATGCAAAACCTCGTATGAACCTCCTATAGTATGAACATAGGCCCAAGAAACTTCTAACTTCATGTACAAAAGTAGGTGTAGGCCATTCAACAATGGCTCGAATCTTCTCAGGATCCATTCTCACCAAATTGTGAGAAATAATATGGCCTAAGTAATGAATTTATGAAAGGAAAAAATCACTCTTCTTAGCATTGACCTATAGTCTAGGCTTGCGAAGCTCTTGAAAAACAATAGATATATGTTTTCTATGCTCTTCTTCAGACCATGAAAATATTAGAATGTCATCAAAGAAGACACCTTTGAACTTTGAGTGAGGTCTGAAAATTCTCTCCATCATTCGATTGAATGTGGCGGGTGCATTAGTCAAACCAAATGGCATGACTAAGAACTCGTATAGTTCAAATGTCGTATGAAAAGCTGTCTTATGAACATCTTCAAGTGCTATTCGTATCTGGTGATAGCCGCTCTGGAGATCAATGTGACTAAAGATACTAGCCCCTTGCAACTTATCCAAGATATCATCTATCCTTGGGATAGGAAAACGATTCTTGATTGTGATCTTGTTCAAAGATTTGTAGTCTATGCACATATGGAAAGAACCATCTTTCTTTTGAACAAGTAAGACTGGAGAGAAGTATGGAGAAGAGCTAGGTTGAACTAACCCTTTTTCCAACAATTTGTTTACTTGTGTTAGGATCTCCTCTTGTTGACTTGCACTTACTCGGTAAGGCGGTTGGTTAGGTAGCAAACTGCTTGGGATAAGATCAATTGTATGATCTTTTTGGCTCTTAGGAGGTAACTCTCCTGGGAGTGAATCACTAAAACAATCTTCATATTGTTTAACAAAATCATGTCTAGCTTGATCAATTAAAGAGAGGTGTTCTTTTAAAGTCTGAGACTTAAAAGCATTAGTTGGTATTGTGTGTTCATTAGAGGCACCAAGTGCCCTTGAATCATTAGTTCCTTTTGACTCTCTCACAAAAATCATGTACGTAGAAATAGCTTTCTTCATTTCTTTAGAAATTCTAACATGACTAACCATTGGCACAGGTCAATCTTTAGCCTCATCAATGCATACTATGTTCCGACCCTTGAATTGAAATGCAAGGGCCTTCTTAACAAAATTGGGAAGAGGTATAATCTTGTAATGCCAAGGCATGCCTAAGATAACATCACAGTTACCTATGGGTGCAAGTTGAAAAGATTCTTGGTCGCGGTAATCCCCAATTCTAAGATTCAACTTCCCTTGAATAGGAGTAGAATTGGTTGTAAGTCCTTCAAATGCCGAACCTTATCCAATTGGTGTTCCCAATCAATCCAGTGGAATTTGTAGCCTTTCAATAGTATTTGCTGACACAAAATTATTTGTGGACCCTGGATCAAAGAGTATCAAAACTCGTTGATTGTTGAGTGTCCCCCAACCCTTTAAGAGTTGTCTTTTCTTCTCATTTGAATGAGTGTTAGCTTGCACATCCGGAAAATATTTTGAGGATGGCACAGGAGGATCTTTAACCACATTTTCTTCCTTCCTTTTGTGAGGACAATCAAGCTTCATATGCCCTACCTCACCACAAAGAAAGCATCTTCCTTCCTCTTTGTACTTTTGTATCTCAGAGGGTGAGAGATACTTGTGCTTCTTCTTGTTACCCTCTGGCTTTGAATATTGGTCATGGGTAAAGGTAGGTCTTCTTCGATTAGTCGTGTCTCTTGGTTGATCATAGAGCTACTTTTGTCAAGCTCTATAAGAACTCATCTCCAACTTTCGAGATGTACCAGGTGTATGCAAACTTTCAGCTATGATGGCAGACTCCATCATGCGAGATAAGGTTTCATGTGGATACACCTTCATGGTTCTGTGTAAATGAGGGAGTAGACCAGATTCAAAATTCCTTTTCTTCTCTCCAATAGTTTAAGTAGCCATGAAACCGCCTTCATCATCATGCCAAACTAGAGAGGGCATTAGATCCCCTTAAATTAGTAGTAGGGACCCACCTTTGTGGCACCTCCAAAAGCCTTATAGCCATGCACATAGTCCAAATGCATTTCATAATATTAACTTCTTGCAAGCCAACCGATTCTATTTTGTTGTTTTTAAGCACAAGGCAATATCCCTCATATTTCTTAGGGGAGCACAAGCCTCACACATTCCAAGTGAGTATTTTGAGTTTGGGGGATATGGCCATGCTATTTATTGATGAAGACTTCATCTAGCAAAGTTTCATAAATATTGCATTCTAGGAGAAATTTCCTAGCAAGCTTCTTAAGTGAGATTTTAAATTTACTTTGTATGTGTGCCACTTTTATCTTCCTTTGTTGGTGGGAGTTTTGACTATCCTTTGTTGTGCTCTAGAATGATGAGGCCTCTTCTTATCATGCTTTCCATGGAGGAGAGGTTTTCTACTTTCCCCCCTTAAGAATGACATTAACATCCTTCTTAGCACCAATTTATGGTTTGAAATCCAATTGTGGTTGTGGTCCACTCACCTTATCGTCTCCTTGGGTAGCTTTGATAGCTTTGATCCTTCTACTACACAAGCTCCAACATGAGTCTCCATGAAAGGAGGAACATTGAGAAGAGTAGACCAAAACTTGTCCACATAACTAGTGACCTTTTCATGCTCTTTCTAGCCTAGCCAATCCACTCCTTCTTGACAACATTCTCAAAATAAGGAGGCAAGAACTGAGCATAAAACTTCTTCTTGAACTTTTTCCAAATCGTAGGTTTCCTTCCCTCCAAAATGAGAGTCAACCACCAATTGCTAGCGGTGTCTTTCAAGTGCATGCCTACATGCCTTAGCTTGGACTTTTTTGAGAAATTACCATTAGAAAAAGAAACTTCAAATTGCCTGACAAAGGCTAACGCCTTAGCAAGATCTCTCTTACCAGATTAAGAGTCAAACTTTATGTCCTTATCCACCGGACTTGAAAGTCTTAGTCTTCTTAAGCTTGCTCCTCTTATGGTCCCTCTTTGTCCGTTTGCGGATTGCACAAGACTTAGAACCAAGAGAGTAGAAACTAGAAGATGATGAGGAGGAGGAGGAACTTGAGTAATCAGGGGAGTAGCTGGTTGCTGACGGAGATGACTCCCTCCTTATCCGCCTCACTTGAGGTGAGGTCTTTTTACTCTTCTTGACCCGAGAATCCTTCTTCCTTCTAGGAACCTTCTCAGAAATTCTATGCTTTGCATCTTTACCATCAATGGGTGCAATGGTGTTTTCTCAAGTATCACCATCTTTTGGAGGATTTGGTCCTTCATAAGTAGCTTCCTACCTTGCCCTTAAGCTATCCATCAATTGACATACTTCAAGAATCTCAAACAAGCTACGATACTCTGTCAATTGAGCCTATAATTGCTCACTTCTAGGTGCTTCATCAGTTGCCATCTTTACCTTCTTCTTGCAAGGATCACCTTTACTTTGAGAAAAGCAAAGAGACCTGCTCTAATACCACTATTATAGAATCTGAGATACACCCTCGAATTTCTTATATACTTAAATATATATGGCGAATATTATGTTGGCACAGAGGGAGAATAGATGAGAGAAAATAAAGATGTAGAGAGAGAGGTAGAGAAATTGGCAACACACTAGGGACTGGAAGATGGGCAAGTCCCCGCCCTTGTGGAGTTATATTATTGACAAGGAGCAAGCTCCTCCGTTACACATAAGCCAGTTCTTACTTGTAGATCTTGGAAATAAGATCATGGTTCCTTGCACCGTATACAACTGGCTAACACTTGCACAACTTGGAAGTTGACACATTTTGATCCTTCTTGAGTCTCCTTCTCTCCTACACAATATGTGTAGGGATCTCCTCTTGGTGCTTGATTTCAGCAGAGCTTTCGCAACACTTGCACCTTCTCTTCTCCTCTTGGAACTTGATTTCAGCAAAGCTTCTGCAGCATTTGATTTCAACAGGGCTTCCGCAAGAGTTGCACCTTCTCTTCTCCTCTTAGATACATGCAAAGTGATGCTTCCTTCACCCCTCCCTTACACCCAAGGAGAGCCTCCTCTTTTATAGGCTTTCAAGAGCTTCTCTTCTTGGAGAGAGAGTTGAATTGATATTTATACAAGATGTGGTTGTTCCACTTTGCAGCACTAATTTTGAGATATCTCTTTGTGTGTCATTTGGATGAAAAAACGTCAAACACGAAAGTTGTAGATCTTGTTGTTTCCGATAACTTTGGCGGCCCATTTTTAGAGATTGTTTTTCTATTGTGAGATATTTTAAAAATGGATTTTCCAAAAAACAGCTTTTTAAACCGTACTCTTAACTTGTGGTCCATGCAACCACCTTGAGTCATAGATAAGGAGAGTTCATTAGATTGCCTTGGGCCTCAATCGTAAGATTGAATTCCACACAAAAGCTTGTGTCATTTTAGACCTTAGAAAGAGAAAATCACTTCTCTCCTCACTTCCAGAGGATCACGTCTCTCGTCTTTCTTAGTGAGAAAATTCCCTCTCTTGTCTTTCTTAATGAAAGAAAAGACCTTAAACCTTGACTTGTAGGGGAGAGGATGACCCCAAATGAATGCAATGCTCATTACAAACAAGTAAACATTCCCAGGCGTCCCTGGATGCACACGTAAATACATATACACAATGCTAATGCACTTCCTCTTCTTAGAACTCAATCTATCTTCATTTATGTGTAACTCCTTGGTTCTTGTGTACACTCTTACACTTGGCAGACACTTCTTTCCCCCTTCATAACTTGTATTGCCTGTACCAGATATCCCCGTCACAGTGCTCTGATCACCCCATTAAGTGATGTACTAGGAATACTGGTCTCTCAATGGTCTCATGGCCATGCTAGATCATCATCAACACTTAAAGAAAAGTGAGTCATTAATTTATTAACATGAATTTATTAAATAGAGAATGCATAATAAGCAATCAATTTAGTGACATAAAGAGAGATATTGTAGGGGCACAAATGGATTTGAAAAAGGTAGGCAAGATGGAGGCACTTTGGCCATAGTCGTGGGCTGTAGTCGAGTGCTGATGGTCGCTTGCAACTACCTCGTGCTCCTTGGGTTTTGTCCACAAAAGAAGAGCACTTTATGAAGAAAATTATCATGTCTATCCGCACTCCAATGTGTATGATGCATTCTCTCAGATCCGTGTTTTCTAAAGACGATCAATTATCAGGGCTAAAATCCCATGATTGGCATAAGATATGTCAGGTTTGTACTACGAATGGATTGTAAGTGGCATGCGTGTTTTGCTATTTGGAGTGTAGTCGTTGTTCGTAATGCTTCTTCATTTGTTGCAGTTTTTACTATCAATCACTATCGCAGGATGCTTTACTCGAGAAATACGTGTGGCGATTTATAGGTTGTCAAATTTAGTATAATGTAAAAAAGAGATTGACAAGATTATACTCTCATTTACATTATAGCTAAAATATGAGTTTACATAAAGCCCATGTTTGGCTTGGATATAATATAATGAAAATTGAAAGCTATTCAGGCTTTTCTTTGATTTTTAAGTTCAAATTCTAGAAAAACCTAACGAGCATATCTTATTGGTGCACGTGGGGCTCAGTTTACATGAAGTGTTTATTGTGGATGAGGATTTAAATCTCCTTGTAAATTATGTATGGATTGTGCATGAAGTAAGCCCAATGTTTTGCTCTTTGTGATGCATCTCCACCTTCCCTTGCAATGTTTTACCGAATAAGAAAGCCATTGCACCACAAAGGAGTATGATGCTTATAACCATGTAAATGAGGATATATGCCTCCATCTATATAACAAAATTAAAGAAAATGAAATTAAGCATACTAATATTACAATAAAGAGGTATTGATTAAAAACCATAATCTAAGCTAAAATAAAACTATAGATGCTTCCATATTTAAAAAAGAGAAAACAAATACAAATTTGTGAAAGCCTTGATAATTGTTATTCTCTTTCTTTTTCCTCTCTCGTTGTTGCCCTTTGTGTGCTTGCATATATAAATAAAGTGACATAATTAAAATTTTAAAAACTAAAACTTAGAGGTCAAAACTTATGTAAATTCTTTTCGAATATATCTAGTTACATTTGAAGTTAACTAAATAAATATCCACATAGCTTATAATTATGTTTTCATAGACTTGGCGCATTAATGAAGGTGTGTAACGTTGCATGTCACATGTAGGTGTATTTTTGGATGCATGAAAAGGGACGTTAGAGTGTATCTCTATATACTTCACACATTTTTCATGCTAAAATACATGTGGTTCTTGCTCCACAATCCTAATAGAGGCCTCTTTTAAGATCATGCTAATAAAAAATAGATTAAAACAAGTATAGTAGTAACACACAAAGAAAATAGATCTAATATAAAGAGACTAAAGAAAAGTGAGAAGAGATTATGGCTCAAGATGAACTTACCTTCTTTAAAACTAAGCTTACCTTGCCTCCTTTAAAAAATGTGGGGATGACCTCCTTTAAGAAACAAGAGAAACAAGAAGAAAAATAAGAATACAATGAAGAGAGATGAAGAGGGAAGGGAATGAATTAAAAAAATGAGCTCACCTTCATGTATGTGGAAAAGAATAGGAGGTCGTCAACATGGGAGCTACTTGTGTTATAAACAAGGTCAAGACAATAGTTTGTTTTGGGATAGATTTTACTTTACTCAATTTTTAGAATATGCCACCTACACAGGGACAAAGTACTCTTTAATAGCTACGTTTTGATATGTGGCACAACATCTTTGGATACTTCTATCAGCCAATATGACCATTTTGTTTAACATTGTCTATTTTTTACAAGAAGCTATCCATTTTTTATAGACTCTGTTTCTTGAAGATTTGATTTTGATTGCTTATATCTAGCATTTGATAGTCTTTGTCTACCTCATAGTGACTTGTTAGTGAAGAGCATTTATTGCATTTTTTTTAAAACATAGGAGAGCTCTCAATAAAGTAATGAATCCATAGTATTATAGGGTTGGAGATGGCATCCACCTTAATAAAAGAGATGGGAGAAGAGATTGAGGTCTATTTGTTTGCTTTTGTGATTGCTTTCCATTGAGTTTCTAGATTATTGATTATGTGGAGGTTTGTTTAAGAAGCTTTTTGTTTCCTCCTCATAGCTTTATATTCCCTACACCTCTTGAGCATAGTTTTCAATTTCTCAAGATACTCTTCCCGATTGGAGTCCATGCATGGACCCATCTAGAAAGACATCAAGCTAGAAATTTCGTGGCATATCTTTAGAGATTTTGCACATCAAGGCATTGGAAATTGGTGGGTACATTAGTCAAACCAAATGTCAATATGGCAATATATATAAACACCCCGCATTTAGTAGCAGAGGTAGTCTGCTGTCTATCAGGCGGTTGAACTACAACGTGAATGTCACCTATTGATGGCAAATATGCGGTTCTATCATGCCACAACTTACAAGGTCCCATAAGGTAATTACCGGCAGCAAGTTAGGAACTCAAGCTACAGCGTGACTTTGTATTGATATGATAATGAAGACACAACTATTCACCTTCCAAAGCTCCATGGCTTCTTTCATTTACTCATAGCGTGGGAATATGAGGAAAAGGCTACGGTAATTGGGTTTGCCTGCTAAAGATTATCATGACGGCCTTCGGCCGAGTATAATGAAGATCAGTGTTACGGGATTCATTGTTGGGCAGTCGACGTTGAGGGCCATGAGAACGCACCCTCAATGGTAGGCTTGTTCTTTGACGAGTCGTCGGTGAATTGTATGTATTTGCGGGACAAGGAAATGCCAATGGATTAAGGATGGAGATGTGTGGACGGTGTGCGTGTGTAATAGACGGGCGGGGCGGGGCGGGGCGAGGCGACGATCCCGATGGTCGCGGATTTTAATAAGTTGCGCATGGCTCTCGATTGTAATCCGATGTGTGAACGGTCGGACTTCACGATCCTCTTTATATATATATTAAAGGCGTGATTCGTCGTCACGTACGTGGAACGGCGCGCGACGGACGAATTTCAAAGTCAACGCCGCTGATGATTGCCGCCACGTGGACAACATTTAAAGAGATCGATGGAGCGCCGACTGCTGGTCTGATATTAACGTGGCAGGCCTTTAAGATGGAGATGACTCTGATGAGAAGAGACGAGCAGTAGGTATCATCCATCATGGGGCGCTCGCACGACAGTAGTCTCCTGTTAATCTCATGGCTAGCCGTCGTGTGTTTGTTCATCCTCCTCCAGACGTACTCGACGGCAGGTAATCTCTCTCTCCCTCCCGCCCCGCCCGGCGCCCGGGATCTTCCAGCTTCAGACGTACTCTCTCTCTCTCTCTCTCTCTCTCTCTCTCCCCCCCCTCTTGATTCTCCTTCAGACGTACTTGACTACAGGCAAACCTTTCCCTCTCTCTCTTTCTTCTTGATCCTCCTTCAGACGTACTCGACTGCAGGTACGACTGCAGGCAAACCTTACGCGCACACGCGCACACACACACACACTCACTCGCACATGTTTGATCAATCCTCCTTCAGACGTACTCGACTGCAGGCAAACCTTACACACACACACACACTCGCACATGTTTGACCAATCCTCCTTCAGACGTACTCGACTGCAGGCAAACCTTACACACACACACACACACTCTCTCTCTCTCTCTCTCTCTCTCTCTCTCTCTCTCTCTCGCACATGTTTGATCAATCCCTGGTAAATTGAGCTTGCTTGTGTCCGACCAGGTCTAAGAACCCCGAAGATGCACTTTCGCCAGATCGGCGTCGCGCAATACCGTCCTGAACAGGTTCTCTCTCTCTCTCTCTGTCTCTCTGTCTCAAAATTCTTGCAATCATAATTGCAGCAACTACCTGATAACAACTACCTGATATCTATTGTGTGGGCTCCGGGCAGGTTCCCAAGCGCGAATTATCAGTCGACCATCCTGATTACCTGTGTAGCCCAGAATGCGTCAAAGCTAGCCAACCAGACAACCCCGAGACGCCCTAGCGCCGACCATGCCTGTGAAACACAGCTCTGTCGAGAAGACGCAGGATATTTCTTGATAGTCTTATTTCGGCTCAAACCGTGTCAGTATCAAACACGGCAGTTCCCATGTCTAAGAGATGCCGAGTATTTGTTGATACTCTTGTTTGAGCTCCAATCGTCTGAAGACAACGAAATTTTGATGCTTCGTCCACGAATTTGTTAATTTAGGAAGACATTCATAAAGTCTCTAATGGGTGCCATAAGCCCGAGCGCGTTAGAAATAAACTCTCTCATCCATTTTCATGTGAATAGCCATCTATCCTAGTTTCGTCAGCCCAAATGATCCAATGTTTCTATCATCCAACCTTATCTAAGTCATTCTTCTATACATTAATCAATGGTCTAACTTGTTTAACTATTGGAGCTCAAACAATGATCGAGTGTTTCCATCATCTAGCCTTATCTAAGTAACTCTTCTGTGCATTAATCAATGGTGTAACTTGTTTGACCATTCGAGCTCAAATTAGTGATAAAATTTGTATTCAAAATATGCCATGAAGCATACAATAGCCTAAGTAGATGAACCAAGTAGATAAAGTTATAAATTCCATTTGGCGCTCCTCTCTTCTTCATGGCTCGGGCCCATCCTCATCAAAGGTACATTGCCAAGACTCCCTATGTTTCACATGCATCTAATGTTCAAGAGGCATTTTTAAACACTCTATACACCTATATATTGTCCTAAATTAGTTAACAATCCCTTTTTTCATAGACTAGAGATTAAAAACTTTTCTACAAATTCAATTCCATATATCTTAAACATATGAGATTGAAAATCCTCAATAATGAAACTACACTCACATATGTCAAGGTGGATTTCTTAAGACCCCACCACGTAATATGTGTGTGACATATACCAAATGTCTTATATAATTGTATAATTGAAAGGCAAAAACATAATTTTGTGAGAGAGAATATAACTTCTCCCAAGAAGACTTTTGTATAATTCTAGCTAACTTCATGCTGCATTATAAGAAGAACACAAATCAAATTGCTTTAGGAGTATGTGGGGAAAGTTAAAGTTGTAGAGGCATGCTCTAGCTTCATACACATGAAGTGTTATCTTATGACTTTCTACAAGCTCAATGGTCGTGACTAGGTGTGGGTACAAGATAACATAAGGCAAGTGATTAAGTAGCTTATTTGATTGGGGTGCCACCTATATAATATGAATGTTTGTTATCCCATGATTGCCTTCTCTTCATTTTCGTGTCATTTGGTTTATTGCATTGTAAAATGGACGAGTTTGCTCCCTTCTCTTCAACACTTCATAGTTTTCTCTTATAAGATTCTACCAAAGTAACATCATGATAGCTTGCATACACTACAATAAAAAGGCCTCTTAGACGCGCTCTTAGACGCAATTTTTGAATTGAGAGAAAATCTTACGGGTGCGTCTATAAGCCTATCTAAGTGCGCGTGTATAATTTCGCGTCTATAGTCGCGTGTATATGGAAATCTACACGCACTAATAGACGCGCTTTAGACGCGCATATACACGCTTAAATAAACACGCATATACATCCGAATATAGATGCTCATATAGACGCACTTATAGATGCACATATAGATGCGCATATACACGTGCACATAGATGCGATTTCACTTGCAACTTAGACGCATATATAGACGCGCAAAACAGTGTATGAAAAAAAAACTAGAGAGCATGTGGTTTGTGTGTTTGGGGAAAACAAAAGAACATTACTCAAGAATATTAGCCATACTTCTCATGCAATAACAAAACATACCTTATCTATGATGAGCCCCTTCTCGTAAAAGTCCATTGCAAAGATACTGTAGTACTAGTGTGAGAGATAATACAGCAAAAAAAAAGTGATTTTATAAGCTAGGATCCGTTGCAAGGATTGTGTAGTCCCAACGTAAGCATGTTGTATAGCTTATGATAGCATGCATGGAGGGATTTCTCAACTATTTTGTTAATACTAGAAATAGAGCACATGCTTATTTCAGTGCAAAGGCACCTTAAGGTTAAGAGTAACATCGTTAGGCTATATAACACAATCAAAATATTGGTTGTGGTGATTATCAGCTCCCATGTTTACTCCTTGCCATCTTGTGCTATCTGTATTATCCTTTTCCTTCTCTTTTCTCTCCAATTTTGACTATATTATGTAGCCTGTCGATGTTACTCTTACACTTAAGGTGCCATTGCATTGTAGGGAGTATTTCTGTCTACATGTCTATCTGTTCGTCTCTCTATATTGTAGTGTGGCTAGTCCACAGGTAGAGCCCTCGGTAGTTAGGCAGTTATGACTCCTTCTTGAGGAGAACCTTTCTTGATGTACATTGAGCCCTGGCTACATAATGAAAGAGGACGCCCAACACCAGGGGGGATTCTGAGTATTGAGCTAACTGTGTGCACACTACGTTGGTGGAGATGAGGGTCCCATCCAATGTAGTGTGCACACAGTTAGCTCAATACTCAGAATCCCCCCCTGGTGTTGGGCGTCCTCTTTCATTATGTAGCCAGGGCTCAATGTACATCAAGAAAGGTTCTCCTCAAGAAGGAGTCATAACTGCCTAACTACCGAGGGCTCTACCTATGGACCAGCCACACTACAATATGTATGTCTGTCTCTCTCTTTCTCTCTCTCTCTCTCTCCCTCTCTCTCTTTTTTCATATTTTGCAAAACAAATTTGCGTGTCTATCAGTGCGTGTACATTGCACACTAGACGCGCTCCTACACGCACCAGGTCCACAAAACTCAAAAAACCTCAAAGGAGGTGTGGTTATTTAATGCAAGCGCGTCTACAGGCACGTCTACTCTGTATCAGACGCGCTCTTACATGCGCCAGCTCCAAAAAACTCAAAAAAACCTAGGAGGTTGTATGGATCTTCAACACTTGCGTGTCTATGAGCGCATCTACTCTGTATATCCGACGCGCTTGTAGATGCAAATTAGCAGTAAAGCACAAAATAAAACTAGGAAAAGCAAGCAACAACTATCATACCCAAAGCTAAGAAGGAACCAAAATACAACTCAGAGTAAAGAGAGAGAGAGAGAGAGAGAGAGAGAGAGAGAGAGAGAGAAGAAGGACTCACCTTGAATATTTGTTGTGATGGGCAGCGGCACAACTACAAACTCCTTCTTCTCCTCTATCTCCTTGCTCTTTGGTTGTTCTCCTCATCGCAACAAACATACCAAAAGCTAAGAAGGTAGCAAAATACAACTCAAAGCAAAGATAGAGAGAGAAAGGGAGAGAGAGAGAGAGAGAGAGAGAGAGAGAGAGAAGAAGGACTCACCTTGAATCGGAGTTGTGATGGGCGGCGACAGGGCTACAAACTCCTTCTCCTCCCTCTCCTTTCTCTTTGCCTCTTGCTTCCTCCTCTCTTTACCCTTTCTTCTTTGCCTCTTCCTTTCTCCTCTCTTTGTGTCGTGCGCTTGTAAAAAAAAACCCAAAAGAAATGCAAGACGAGACTACTTTGAAAAGAATGACACACCAGCAATATTTTTCAATTTTTTTTTAAATTTTAGTGCGCATCTGTGCGCGCATCTGAAAGCGCGTCTATAAGCACATGTATATAGAGCATGAATTGCATCTATATACACGTGCTTATAGACGCACTTATATACGCACAGTTAAGCGTGCCCGACTATGCGCATGTACCAAGCGCGTCTATAACTGTTGCTTGTTGTAGTGATATAGATGGTCACAAAAATGGCAATATAGAATTTTTGTATTAATCTTCATTAAATTTTGTATTTCCAATGTAGAAATGGAATGACAATCCCACCTTGTGCATTATTTTGGTTGATGCATCTTCTTCACATACCATTTATGCACTAGCCATACAAAATTATTGGTCGTTATATGGGTGAAAGCATGTATTGGTGGTATAGAAAGATTTGTGAAGATTTTTTTTAAAACATATTAAACACAAATATTTAATCAAATAAAAAATCACCTAGACTTTGAATTGGAAAATAGTTCAAAAATGCAAAGGTTGAACTATGTTTGAGGCTAAGTTTAAAAATTTTGCATTGCCCCATTTCTATTGACAGTGTTGCAAAAGATATAAACATTATACCATCAACTCATGCATTTTCCCAAATACAAAATAACTCAATGATAGTATCAAGGCTTTGGAATATCCTTGCAATTTTTTGTATAGGATCCATGCATGTCATTGTGTTCACCTTCCCAATGACATTTTTCTTCAAACTCATCTTAGAATTTTCCTCTCACTTAGGGGGTTCAATACATATAAGCCATTACTATCATGTGCATTCAATGAATAATTTAAACCTCTTATCTATAAACTTATTTCATGAAAAAACACACCCTTTTCCTATTCATATGTGAATATTCTCATTAAATGAGAGCATTTTGTATGTAAAATGGGTCTTAAAAGGGAATTTAAGAAATCTCTTAAGTTGAATTTAGGTGATCGACTTACACATTTTGGAGGCCCCCCTCCCCTCCTTGAGAGACCTCTCAAATACTATAGCACATTAGTTGACATCACTTGAGAATGGCTTTTAATCAAGATAGAAACTATAGACTTGCACTAGCTCAATCACGTATCCTTTGACCATGGTTCTAATCTAGAAGATTCCATTATATCTATAATTGTAAGTTTATTCTAACTCACAATAAAATAGGACATTGGACACATGCTTTGAGATGTAATCCTGTTCCACCCATCTACATCCAATGCCATTGCACTCTCTTTAGAAAATTAAGGAAATGGAACCTAGTATATAAAATCTATCTTATAACACAAATATATTTATGATCACTTTTTATAAACAAAACCAAGAGAAAACTCACAATAATACAACATACTAAATCGAACATGACTTCTCTCATGAAGTTTCTCAACACGGTTTAAGTTTGATACATAAGAAATCATCATCAATTTTATCGTAATGTTTTCATAAATATGAAATAAAGCCCTTATAAAAATTTCTTATCCTTTACTATTGATAACTTGTATACATAAACTTTACCCACTTGTTTATTAAATTTCATGCTTGCAATATATAATATAGTAGATAATTGGTTATCTCTCTAATACAACAATATAACACAATATAATCTTCTCACACAAAGCTCCTCCCATGGATTTTTGTTTTGTCATCATGTCCTTGCAACATCTATTTGCTTGTTTATTAATCTCATGCTTACGACACACTACCCACCCCTAGCCAGAGGCTAGAGGAGGTAGTTGAACTAGTAGTCACTCAAACATCTCTCCATGAGGAGCACCATATAGATCCCATTGAGTCTAGGATTTTATTTGATTACGGTCTCCAAGTTTATCTTCTTGTGAAACATCCATACATTAACCCATAAAGCATGAACTTGAGGGTCCCGAAACTTCTAAGGTCATCCTAAAAGTAAAAATTTAACACCCCTCATAATGAGAAAAAGAAACCTCTCAAAGAAGAGAGTAACCATCATTATCCTTAGTTCAAGGAGAGTGAAAAATGAGGGGAAGCAATGTAGATCAATCCTTGCATTATAATATACTCAAACTCAAGCACAAAGTGGAGGGTAACTCGGTTAGAGCACATTGCACATGTATGCTCGACAGTTTGAGTGCATTGTGTTAACACTAAGTTGCGATGGACATGGTAGAATGCATGTTATGATAATAGAGAATACTATAATTGTGGTTAGAAAGGTCATATTACATGTGACTTTCCAGAAAAGAGAAGAGGTGGAAATAATAGAAATGAAAGAAGGTAGCATAACAATTATGCATCTATTAGTAATCAGGTTGATAATAAGAAGTTGTTTGTTATGCTACACATGATGAATGTAGTGAATGTAGATGCATTTGCAATAGTGATTGATGATGTATGACGTATGGATTTAAGTACTTTTAACCATATGATATCTCATGGAGAATAGTTTAGAGAAATGAAAAACCCTGAAATGGTTGGTTTTGTGGAGACATGTGACAATACAACATACTCTATTCCTCCTATTGGGAGTGTCCCATTGTCTATACAGGATGAAAAAGTTAAGTCTTTGATTTATGTGTGGCATGTGCCTAACATCACAAAGAACTTGGTTTTTGCTAGGAAAATGGTTGAGTAGGGACTGCAAGTAAAGTACAACCAAAATGGTTTCTTTGTAGAAGATTTCAAGAATGGATGTAAACTTGTTGTAAATGCAAGCATATGGAAAGGATGTTTACCTTAGATATAAATGTAGCCGAGCTAAAGAGTACTATGTTTGCATAAGGTACATGAGTTGTAGTTGATATTCACATTTGGCATAAAAATATTGGCCATATAAATGTACAGTGGTTGAAGAATATGTAGTCATGTGAAATTGTGACAAGCTTGCTAAGGGCTGATATGCAGGAAGTGTGTGAAGCATGCCAATTTGAAAAGTAGGCAATGCATGCATTTCCTCATGATAAACATGTAAGTAGGCATCTACTTGATGTTGTACATTTGGATGTGTGGGATTCTATAAATATTGCATTAACGGTTGAATGTAACAAGGAAGATATGGTGTATTTTATGAATTAGAAAAGTAAACTATTCTCTCACTTTCATGTTTTTAAATATTTAGTTGAGAAAAAAAAAAGTATGCAAATTAAGTGCCTGAGCTCAGATGGAGGGAGACAGTACCTCTCCAATGAATTTAGCAATTCTTTGAAAGAGCATGGAATTCAAAGATGGTTTACATGCAAGTACACTCGGCAATAGAATGGTGTTGTTGAAAGGAAGAAAATGCACATTATAGAAATTGCACAAGCCATGATTGTTGAAAAGAACATGTCTCATTATTATTGGATTAAAGCTATTTCTATAACTAAGTATATATGAACATGACTCATACTGTTGTAGTGCATGATGTGACACTAGAGGAGAAGTTTCCTAATAAAAAACTAGATTTGTCACATATTAAAGTATCTGAATGTATTGCATATATACATGTCTCTGATGAGATAAGAAAGAAGTTGGATTTGAAAGCTTTAAAAATTGTGTACTTGTTGGATATTCCTTTGAACAAAAGGACTACAAGTGTTATAATCCAGTTACACGATGCAAGTTACAAGTGAGCAAAGATATTACTTTTGATGAGATGAAAAATTGGTATGCTGCTGAAAAATAGGTTGTTGTAAAAGAGAAGGTGATAGTAGAAAATGTGTGTCCACAATCATAGACATTAAGTGGGTCGAAAGAGTCCTCTTCTAGTAGATCTATTGAGAGACCATGGAGTGGCAAGTCGTATGTGAATAGCATTTCTATCAGTGTAGAAAATGTATCACAAAAGGGAAAAGAAAAAGTGGTTGAGCCATTTGGTATGCAAGATATTTTTGCAACTGTTCGCATGTAGATGGTTAATCTAATGGCTCAAATAGAAGTATGGATGGGATTTTAGTATTCTAATTACTTGTGCACTTGGTGTAAGAAAAAATAGGGTTGATGTAAAGGGATCATAGAGCGTTGTGCAAGTGCATAGGTTAACAAGAGTAAGGTATCTGACTCATGAAAGGATCCTAGCCTAGCCTAAATCTAGCTAGAGTACTGAAAATGAATTAATCTAATTGCTAGAAAGATTGTAGGAAGCCATAACCTAAACTATGTTAAACTAAGACAATGAACAATAAATAAGAAAATAGAACTAACTCACTAAGTTTGATTCATTCCAATGAAAAAAGTCCCTACAATAGCACTTTCTCCCCTATTCATAGTCCTTTCCCCAGTGTAGATAGTGCAATATTTACAAGGCTTAGTGTAGGGCAATAATAAAACTCATGTGCTAGAGAAGTTCCCATGGGTGATAAGTACAAAGAAAATGATTGTAGTGAGTTTCTTGCATACTATCATAACAGGGTTGTCATGGAATAAGAGCCATAACTCTTAATAAATAACTCGTGATTGAGTAGATGAGGTGTCATCACCTCCAACCATAAAAACCTGACAGTGATGACGCTATTTATTTATGAACAATATTTTAATACAGTAAGATGTATTGTAGAGAAAACTAGTCTTCTTGAACCTTCTCCTCATAGAAAGCATGCATAAACCATGAAGACAAAGTAACACAAAATCTTGGATATGGAATTCATTGCTGCATGATGAATATCCATAAAAGAAAGCCTCGTAGGTCAAAGGGAATCCCAACATAATGATCATCAATAATAGGCAAACTATCACCAAGCATATATGCTATATTACCACTTGAATCAAACAAGGTATGAAGAGTCATCACCATAAGCACCTAGATCAAAAGGAAATAAGATGCACTCGGATCAAAAGGAAATAAGATGCCATCATCATCTCTTCATATGCGTCAACATCATATGCATCCAAATGAGAATATCCATTTATCGATGCATCATGAGGTTTTCCAAATTCTTCATTAGTTTCATGATCATTATTACCATCTAAAATCTCAAGACATGTATGTGATTCTTCACCTTGCTATCTATCTTGTACTTTGTGACACACTATATCAATCTCTTGCTCAACTTTCTCATACCTATCCTCGCCCTTATCTTCTTGTTGTTGTTGTTGTTCTTCCTCCTCCTCCTCCTCCTCCTCCTTCATGTACATATAAATATGTTTTCCTAACTCATTGGGATATGGCTCAAAAGGAATAGCATGATCTACATTCAGATAGAACTCCTCATGAAAACCATATTACTACTAAGTAAACACATCCTTATAAACATGATCATTATCATGATGTTCATAATAGCTATGTTTCTATCTAAAGTCACAACAGTGCTGACCATTTTATTGACAAGGTTTATAGTATGCATGTTGCCTCAAATAATAACTATCTTATGAACATAATCAGCATGTTGCTATCCAAAATTAAATTATGGCTATCCATACCCACTAGCATAATGCTCCTACCCATAATGTTAATGTCGATGTAAATTTGAGCATTAACCATCATCATAACAACATCATAGCATACATCTTTTCCACGATCATCATAGGTACACTAATCACAATGATATCTATATGTTGACAGTAAACAAGAAAATTGTCCACAATAGTATGCATGAGATGTAATTCCACATGGTTGCTTCCCAAATGAAACCTTACTCTCTCCCTAACTCTTGTCTCTCTCTTCCTCTCTATATAAGTAGTCGTGGTCTTGGTCGTGGTCGTAGTCATGGTCATAGTCGTAGTCGTAGTCGTGGTCATGGTCGTGGCCATCATGGTCGTGGTCATGGTAGTTGTGGTTGTGGTCGTGGTCGTGGTCATGGTCATAGTCATGGTCGTGGTTATGGTCATTGTAGTCATAGTCATAGTCATGGTCGTGGTCATGGTCGTGGTCATCGTAGTCGTAATCGTGGTCATGGTCGTGGTCGTGGTCATGGTCGTGGTCGTGGTCGTGGTCGTGGTCGTAATTGTAGTCGTAGTCGTAGTCGTGGTCGTGGTCTTCATCGTAGTCGTAGCCGTGATCGTTAAAGAAAATGAGAGAGGGGAAGGAAGAGAAAAAAGAAGAAGGAACGAGAGAGAGGAATAAACATACATCATAATAAAGAAAGAGAAATAGAGAGAGAGAGAGATGGAAGGAGAGGAGAACAATTTAAGAAAGAAAAAAAGAATGATAACAAAACCAAATTGTTTGTCGTAATGTAGACAAAATGGAAAACGATGAAGATCTTGTTGTTCAAGATCGCGAGGCGTATCTTAATCAGCGTGTCCCATATCCTTGCTCTCAACGCAAACTGGCATCTAGATGAAAACGTCGATTGTCTATAGAACATGTACGACGCTTTGATGAGTTTCAATATGAGATCATTGATAAGGCAATTGCGGATTTTTAGCAAACGGTAAGAAAAGTTAATATCAATCATGCATTGTACTTACAAGCTAATTGAATACCATACACAAGAAGATTGGATGTGGCTTGCAAATTTTCTATCTAGGGAGGTGACGTCTCGTCCCAAGGAGGAGTGCACCCTTTGCGGCCAATTAGAAGAGTTCGTGGATGTGCGATGGATGGACTGCATGAGCCAATCCACCAAGGCACTATCCAATATATACTGTCAATGCTAGAGGAGACAGGCAACCTTCTAGACCTACCTATAATCTTGGAGCTTGAGATGGAGGCAATGATCGATGCATTGATTCCCATGGATGTCGAGACTTCTGATCCGCTTAGAGAGAAAGCATCCATACCATTATATGATGGGTGCCGAGTATCTCGCCTGAAGACACTACTTGCACTCTTAAGTGTACAAGCAAAATATGGGTGGAGCGATGCGAGTGTGACCGAGTTGTTTAGGTACCTTGTACGTATGCTTCGTTGATTTCTTTTCGGCACTATTATTTAAAAAAAATATGATTTTTCAGGGTGTTTTATGATTTTTTTTCAGGTTATTGAAATATCATATATTACCACCTGTAAATACCATGCCTGAGTCTCATGATGATGCACGACATGTTTTACGAAAGCTTGGCATGAACTACAACAGCATCCATGCATGTATCAATGATTGCATACTATTTCGAGGAGAATACGAGACTATGGAGACATGTCCAAAGTGTGGTGCTCATAGGTATCGACATGACTTGTAAGGGCAAACCATCCCTCAAAAAGTTCTCAGACGCTTTTTGCTTATCCTCTACATAAACCACATGTTTTATACGTCCGGCATGGCGAGCTTGACAGCGTGGCATGCATAGAATAGGTCCACAGATGGAGTTCACCAAATATCAGTGGATTCACGCGCATGGAGCCACATTGACTCTACCTTCGCTGGCTTTGCCCGAGAGCCAAGGAATCTTCGGCTCGATCTTGCAATGGATGGCGTGAACCCATTCGGTCTGCGCTCAACTTCTTACAGTGTGTGGCCTATAGTCCTTGTCAACTACAATATCCCTCCATGGCTCTCTACAAAGAAAGGACATCTCATTCTTAGCTTACTTGCTACAAAGTCAAAAATATGGACGTGTATCTTCGTCCATTAGTTGATGAGCTTAAGATTTTGTGGGAGGAGGGGGGTCACCGTGCAAGATATGAGCAAGCGCGATGGTCGATGGTCTGCCAATATTTGAGCCATTCTCATGTGGACAATGCATGACTTTCCGAAATTCGGAGAGTTCTTAGGTAAATAGGCTTCCGTTCTCATTGGTAATATCTATATTTTATCTCGTTCAAGTTTGTATTCACTGGATAGAGGTGTTGGAATAGGTTTGGTTACCTTAGGTTATCATGCATGTCCATTGTGACAGCCACAGTTAGACTCCCAAAGGTCATGAACCATGAAGAAGATGGTATATCAAGGACACGTTGCTTTCTTGCCAGAGGGTCATGAACTCAAGGAAGGTTTTCTTGGACAACCTCCAACATGTATGAATGCCGCAAGCTAGTACGAGGTCCAAGCGAAGTCACATCCAAACGGAATGCGACGGTTCTCAGTTTTCTACGAGTTGCCATATTGGACCCACTTACAGATCAACTATTTGTTGGATCCCATGTATATTTTCAAGAATGTGGGCAGCTTGCTATGGGACCACATCATAGGAAAGAGAGACACTATAGGGGTATGAATGGATTTGAAGGAGGTAGGCAAGATGGAGGCGCTTTGGCTGCAGTCGAGTGTTGATGGTCGCGTGCAGCTACCTTGTGCTCCTTGGGTTTTTTCCACTAAAGAAGAGCGCATTGTGAAGCAAGTAGTCAAGTCTGTCCGCACTTCGATGGGTATGATGCATTCTCTCAGGTCTACATTTTCTAAGGACGACCAATTATCAGGGCTAATATTTCATGACTAGCATAAGATATGTTAGGTTTGTACTACGAATGGATTGTAATTGGCGTGCACATTTTGCTATTTAGAGTGTAGCCATTGTTCATAATGCTTTCTCATTTGTGGCAGTTTGTAGTACCGATCATGATCACAGGATGCCTTACTCTAGAAATACGTAGGGCCATTTACAGGTTGTCGACTTTGGTGCAATGGATCTCACAGAAGGAGATTAAGACGTCCTCTATTGAATCCACGAGGCGGGGAGCAGTGGAGATGGTCTGTCTCTTTGAGAAATACTTGCATGCCAGTATGCTCACGATACAAATCCACCTTATTGTGCATCTTGTAGATGAAGTGGAGATTGCTGGACCTGTCCATACACGATGGATGTTCTTCTTGGAGCGCTTCATGAAAACCCTGAAAGGCTTTGTGCAACAACGAGATTGGCCAGAAGGTAGCATGGCTGAAGGTTGGTTGGTGTCTGACGCGCTAGTGGATATTTCACAATGGCTACCAACGGTGGATCCAGACAACAAAATGCTAATATGGTCACTGAAGGACAATGATAGACTAACCGGAGATGTGGTGGTTGGAAATGGGGTAGAAAAAATAATGGATGCTGTAATGGAGGAGAAGATGAATTGCTTTTGTATATTGCACCATGCCTCTATGGAGACGTGGCTCGCCAAGTACCACACCAAGTATCAGATCGAGAGGAAGCACGATTTGAATTTTGACGTAGTACGCGCCATCAACCAATTCAATATCCCGAGGCCATGGAGGAGATGCCGCGGTTCATGTCAACGTGATGGTTGCATGGAGCTTTAACCGCAGCGTCTCGCGAAGGGGCAGAGGTCTCAATGGAGGAGTGGGAATTCTCGAGGGGATGTAGTCCAAAGATGATGATTATTTAGGATTTGTCATATATATATATTATATGCGATAACTAATTTGAGTGTTTCAATGTACATTACAAAATATATAGTGCAGTGTGGTCGCGCGGACGGCATTTTTACGTGGAGTGTATTGACAAAATGCGCTCCACAATGGACTGTGGTATCATAGCAAGGTTCGAGCAGGAGAGCCGACGACGAGCAACGGATCCAAACACGATTATAGATGTGATGGAGTATTTTGAAAACTTGCAAAGTATTATTACGGTGGATTACCGTAGCTTCTCCATGATACTATTCGATGTGCAATGGTTCAAAGTGGTACTTGAAGGAGCTGGAGCAACAGTTCGACGAGGTTCATCTGGATTTGTCGAAATAGATTTCGAAAAAAAAAGGACGGATTTGCGTGACACCTTTGTGTTGCCAGCCCATTGTGAACAGGTGCATGAACTCATTTGTTTGTTAATTGTATTATGGCATTCAGAGACATGGCGGACCAGGAGCTGTCTCGGACATTGTTAGGCCGCTCTACCAGATCTATTTCGGTGCGATCAAATGCTTCAGCTTCGAGTAGATGAGGTCGACGCTCTAGACTTGGACCAGAGGGCGGGAGTGCTTCACGGTCAGGGGGATGGTGTAGAGATACAGAGGCAGTGAGCCCATGGTTGGCATGGGATACAGGTGCGACTCCTCGCTCTTGTGGTGGTTCCAGGGAGCGTGGCTCAGGTGGATGCTGTGGAGGCACGGACGTGGTGTCTCCGTCTCGTCGTTCTGCTGGATTTGTGTCACCTCTAGGATTTTTCGCACCTGTGGGGATGTCTACTCCAGTTACTCCGGCTTTTGCTCAGCTGTCTGCAGGTGGCACCCCTATGGGTGCTACTCTGATAGATACTACCCCGATCGGTACATCGGATGTACAGGGGACTCCTGGATATGCCCAGGAGCGTGGACACATGTGGGAGAGAACCCATCTTAGGCATACCCCAGAGGGATATGCCTATCTTATTGATGATAGGTCAGGAGCCATCATAATGAACGACGAGGGAAGGAGGGTGATGGCTTGCATGAGAGAGTTGTGCTAAGTTTTTCGGCACAATGTCTTAGATCATTGAAAAAACATACCGGAGGGGAGTAAGGACTACATAGTAGCATGCTTGCATGAGGAGTTTTCAGTTCCAGCCACAGTAGATAGATTTTCTATGGGCTGGATGATGAACTGCATGTGTGCATATATGTCACACAGATGATCGGACACATGCAAGGCACTTAAGAGTGGGGCTGCAAAGCCCGAGTGGCTAGACGCAGATGACTAGTGCCGACTGAGGGAGAAGGTTACAGATTCTCTAGGACGTTGGAGTCAGCAGCACAAGGCGGCGAGGGCATGACTAGAGGCTAGAGTGATCCATCATCTTGGGAGTAGCGGCCACAAGACATATCTAGAGGACTTTGCAAGTTTTTCTTTTGTTTTGCTTGCTTTTTTTTTTGCAATATCCTTTGTACTGACAATCATGTTTCTAATAGTTAGTATTTTGTTTTCTTGGCAGCACTCCATTACAAATCGTGATCTGACCGGCCTTGAGACTCGATATGCAGAGAGACACGGTCTCACTCCATTGATCGATCGATTGTATAGACGCGGCGGCCCTGTAAATCACTCATCTTTCTTGTCCGTAGTTACCATGTTTAATTAGAATGCATTATTGTATGGTGGACTGATATGTAGTTGTTTCTTTTTTTGCAAAGTCCGTTCGATGCTCCTTTGTGGCAGAATGAGCTTTCAGATGGCGAGGATATGTAGCTACCCTTGGATCACTGGAGCTCACATACCCTTCTTTTTTGGTCGCTTGATCTGTGTAGACATTTTCTATGTAGTAGTGATATCTTGTCATGATTGTACCAGTCGCTTTCATTATGCAATCATGTATTTATTTCATGTATCATTGTTATGATTTCAGTACACTTTGTTTTTGTTTACACGAGCATTGTATACAGTGCAGAAACTATTTTGTATGGCCCAAATAAAGCACATAGTGCTATATCTATAAAAAAAATTTCCCTGTTACCGTCGCTATTAGCATCGCAAATTTACCTACACGCATCATTATTTGCGTCGTTATCAGCGTCACAAAGCGCCGTTATCAATGTCGTAGAGCGTCATTATCAGCGTCGCTATTTGTGTCGGTATCAGCATCGCATTTCAGCGTCGCTATTTGCGTCAGTATCAGCATCGCATTTCAGCGTCGCTATTTGCGTCGGTAATAGTGACATTGATAACGATGCTAATACTGACTGTTCTATGGTGTCGCCAATAACGATGCTTTTTGCGACAACGGGGGTAAATTTTGTTATTTACATTTTTGTTGCTTTTAACGTTAGTATAAGGCCTATATCTTGTAGTGAAATTTGGCAAACTTGGCTAGTGTTGTAGCTACTCTTGGAGTATTTTGAATTTATGAGATGATTTGTTTACCATGTTGTGAGGCAAATCCTACAGATCTAAGGTAGATCAATATTCTATGGTTATGGAAAACACTCAATTAAGAGTTGTTTTGATGATGCTTCTACTTGAATTTCCTTCAAATTTTTCCATTATTATTTCTGGTAGAAATAAAAGTACCTCAATAGACCTCAACAATATATTGTAAATAGCATGAACTGCAATGTAAAGAAGGCCAGTGCTCCAATTATTTTGAAGTAGGAATCTCCTTCTATTAGATGTAGATAAGTCAAAATTCTAAGACCACCATCTATAGAAGGTGTGACCCAATGCTTCAAGACTAATGTTAAAACATGAATGTGCTAAGATACTTTAATTAACCTTCACTTACACTAACACCCCCCCAAGGGTAGATTGTGATGGTTCATCAGAATTTCCTAAGCATTTTCACCTAAATTTATACTAACACTATATTAGGGAGTTTGGGAATTTTCATATACTTTGGGAATTTATAGGATGATCAATATTGGGTTGCATGGTCAAATTGTTATCCCCTTCCTTGAAGGTGAAACTTTTTCTAGACTCACTATATAGATGATAGTACCAAGTCCCATCTTCAAAAAAGGGATTAAGATTTAGCAACATGGTGAAATATTTATTTCTAATTTGAGAGTGGAACTTAAGAGATTCCCGAATTCTCTAATATAGTTTTTACTATTAGTTGTAGATTTGAATCCATGACTATTAGGAGCTTATTGGTTTCTCTAAGATCTCAATAGAT
Organism: Lygodium microphyllum; assembly: GCF_053477565.2. NCBI lineage: Eukaryota > Viridiplantae > Streptophyta > Polypodiopsida > Schizaeales > Lygodiaceae > Lygodium > Lygodium microphyllum. Next base: position 51,621,251 of record NC_141146.1, on the reverse strand, counting down.
GGTTGATATTACAATGGTTCATAATTGTTTTGACAAGGGTTCAAAAAATTCCAACTAGATTGAAAGCATGTTATTGAAGATGAATCACTTTCTTCCATGAAGTTAGCATAATTGTCCTTACAATTCTTGGTACAATGACCAATCCTCTTGTATGTCTTAGAATTAGATTTATTTTTTGGGAAACATATAATATCATTGTGTATAGAATTTTTATAATGATTACAAGCACTTTCTTTGTATAAATTTTTTTGCATGTCTTCTGCATTGTTCATAGGGTGATGACTTTTGCAATGACGTATAGGACAATTTGCTATGTCTACTACATTGTTGGGAACAAAAATCATGATACATTATTGGGAAGGAAAGGGCCATTGTAGCACACACTAATAAGGCCACCATCCTCATTTCATAAGAATATATCGATGATCTTAGACTCCTCATTCCTTTTTAGTAGCTAGAGGGGATGGCTATTGGAGGCCTTGGAAGCAAACACTATAGATAGCCAATGATCTCTATCACGAGGAATGAGGCAATGTGTGTTTCTACTAAAGCATGCCTACATGTCCTCAAAAGAGAGGGAAGGGTGGCCGTGTGTCAGAGGGATTTGAAAAATGTAGGGTATCATTTCTATAAAAAATGAGGCTAGTCTAGATAGTTATTCAATATGCATGAAGGGGCTACTCTTGAGTCCACTATTCTTCTTCTTGGAAATCATACTATTTCATTGATAGGTGGCATTACATGGTAACTTGGAGAAGCTATTGGGCAATGCAATGGACTAGAGAATGTGCTTACTCATATTAAAGGGTAAACTTGTTAGCATATATTTATTTTGTATGGATGTGGCACGTCTTGGTATGAAAATCTTACCAACATTGTTTACTTGTGAATTTTCAGATGTTTGATGGAAAGAAAGTATGCACAACATCAGAATGTGGATGTGGATGCATGGCATGATATCCAATGTCATAATTAGCAAGGCAAAACTATTCTATTTTGTTGAAGGACACCAAACAAGGAAATGCAATTTTTTATAGCATTGGACAAAGTTGGGATCAATGCTTTGATTAAAAGAGGTTGGTGCCTTTATTGTACTTATTAGTAGGTCTGGAAAATGAGGAATAGACATAAACTATTGTGAAGCTTATGTCCACATATGTGGAGAAGGAACCGATAAGAAGATTTGATGGAGCTATGTTGAAAAAAAAGTTCTTCAATGTTGGAAGGAAATTTGAGAGTTTGGTTCACAAGCAACACTTTAAGATGTTGTAGTAGCTTGGAAAATAATAGAGCATCCTAGTTTCTCTAAAAATGAAATTGTGAACAAATTACAATCTCCAAATAGAAAAATATAGGGGCTCAATGAAGTTGACAATTTGCAAATGATGTGAAGCACTTGTTTGCTGGCACGCATGAGGAGAAAACATGGCATTGAGAGTGTGTAGAATTAGGCTTCTTGTATGGACACATGTCATGGATAGAGATATCTATCCCTAAGGACATTAAAAGTAGAAAAAAGATAGACTTTATGAGCTCTTTTGTGAAAAAACTTGATATATGGATGGTGAAGGCCTCATAAAGCACCCTCTTTTAGACCCTACTTAAATTCTTGGACATCAATTGTTTCAAGTGGGACTTCTAACTTACTACTCTATTAAAGCCATGCTCTATATTTGAAGTTTGGAAAGTGCACTATGATTGTCTTCATTAGAGTCATTTAAGGCTGTAAGAAATCTAGTAGAGTGTGAATTTCTCATGTCCAAGCTCAGTATCTTCTTATACATGCATTAATGAAATAATTTTAGTACAATGTGTAATTTTTGGGCTATTGTTTTTCTTCATTTGCTAACTTGTTGAATTTTTTTAAAATACCGATCTATATATTTGCTATACCAATGTTTAATAATGACTGAGATAGACCCCCTTTAATGATAGGCTTTCAAGGAATTGCCTAGGAGTTACTAATACCTTCAAGCTAAAAGATATAAATTTGTGAAGGGTCAGTTTGGTGCTATATTATGATGCTCATCATGAGTTATTCCATGGCAAGCTAGAATCCAAATGGGATGGCCCATATTAGATTTTTCAAATAGGAAGGAATGGCTCTACATCCCTTTTAGCAGATTTTCAAGGGGTAGAGTTTAAAACTAAAGTGAAATTTAATAAGTTAAAGCCTTACTATGTGTAAGAGCTGACATTAAACTTGGTGTCTTTGCAAGTCCTTCATGATTCAGCTTAAACCTGTAGTGGGTACCAAGGCATTTGGATGGGCACAATCATTCCTTATCTTGAACATCCATACTTAGAGTAGTGTTACCACCAAGGTCGAGTAATTTGGCAAAGTAAAGGTTATCATATCATTGAGGAATTGGATCTCTTAGTAGCCCTTCCCCACTAGTGTTGCAAAGGTTTGCAATCTCATTTCATTTCATATTTATTTTTCTTTCTTTCATTGCATAAGATTTAAATCACCAAAGTACCATCCTCTTTGTTCTTTTATAGTCTCTTATACATTTTGTGGTATGGAACCTACTATTGGAAATGTTGTCTCTGAGCTTTTAGAATATTTCTATAGTCACGCTGATTAGGCTTTGTGTTTTGAACAAGGGGGTGGCTAAAATATAGCTAAAATAGTAAATAAAATAGTAGATATTGTATATCACGACATTCAAACAAAATGTTTTGTTGAGCATCATTCAAAGAAATTCTATTTTGGATATAAGATTCTTTCTATCTTTTTGCTTGAGCATGCTTCACTCAAGTTTCCATGTTATTTGAGCCTTTAAATGAGTAGGTCACCATAATATATTATGCTTACTACATCAACTTCAAGACAACCGGGTACTATATTTTGGTAGTTTTATAATGTTGCTTTGTATGATTGTACATTTCTATAGGAAAATGTGGGTGATGTCATGAAAAGTAACATGTCTAATGGTTGAATCTACAACTTGTAGTTATGATGAGAGCTAAATATAGAGAGATGTTTGCTAGTTAATCAAGCCTATTAGGTATCATTTCTTACATGGTATTGAACCCATGTGTTGTACCTGGTCCTCTTGTATGTAACATATATGGGCCAAATATAGAGAGATGTTTGCTAGTTAATCAAGCCTATTAGGTATCATTTCTTACATGGTATTGAACCCATGTGTTGTACCTGGTCTCTCTTGTATGTAACATATATGGGTCATCATTTTCCAATATCAATTAAAGGGGATGATTTTGATAGGGGGTTGATGTTACTAACACAATAATTTCTAGATTGAGATAATTTTGAATAGTGTATATCATTTCTAGCCTTAGGATTTACATGATACTATAGAATGACATATAGAAAATGTAAGTACTTTCTACTTGCATTGAGGTTCTATCAAAGCTTTAAGTACAAACCTATGAACATGAATGCACACAAAAATAGAGATTAAGATTGGGATGCATCTACATGATTCTACCCATGAGAAGAGGAGCATGTTTTGGCGGAACAAGAATCAAGCTCGTTAGTGGTATGGGCATCGACTCTACTTAGTAACACTATAGCTAACCATTACCAGTCATGTGTGGTATAATAATGAGTCAATTTGGCTTAACTCAAGCTAGAGGTATTTGGTTAGTTAGTGACCTACTTTTATACATTGTATGTGTGACTTAGACTTAGAATCTTTGTGTGTTACAGAGTGAATGAGCAATGAAAGAAGAGAGAGTACACTACTCTCTATTTATGGCTCCCATCCTTGCATGTCTCTTCCCCTCTCTTTGAAGATGGTTTTGTGAGAGTCAAAGTGTGAAGCTTGGAATTGAATCAACCTTCAGTCTATGAGGAAATACACTAAATCATTGGTAGCCATAGCCTCAGTCTCTGCAAGGGATGTACTTGAAGTTTCACTCCTTCAGAGTTGTCAAAGCTTATTGAGGCTTCAAGAGGGGGTTCATTGGCATGTATTAGAGTTTACTAAGAAATCATTAGTGCTGAATATTGGCATCAAGCCCTACAGGAGTGTCCATGTTGGTTGTGCTTATTTTTTCAAGCCTTTGAAATTTATGCATAGAAAGAATTTAATGCTCCTTGGCACCTAATACACTCTTGAAACCTTGGCAAAGGCCTTGATCACTCTCCAAGCATTGGTATCTTAGCTACGAGCTCCACATTGAGTGGTTGTGGTCAGATGTTTAATTACTAGTTGAAGCTCATGGGAGCTCATATTAATGTCCATTGATGCTTGAATGATGCTTGCTTGTTTTGGGGTGCTTTCTAAGATGCTTTGAGCATTGGCTTCTCAATTCAAATGTGTTCTATTATTGGTATAATAGGTCCATTGGTGGCTAGTTATTGATAGAGTGAAGGATCTTCTTCATGTGTACATGTTGAACATGCAATCAATGATGCTCATATGGATATATTCTGACTCCCAAATGTTATGGAAATTTTTTGAAATGCTATGAGGTGCTATTGAGCTAAGAATACCTCAGTTATTATAGAATTTTCATTGTTGGCTATTACAGACTATTTGGCTATCATTTACTATAAAAGGGTTCACTACATGATTGGCATGAGTTTTATGCACCTACTGATGCTCGTATGGACATATTTCAATGTTGGGCTATTGTGGTGATGTCTTGAGATGTTTTTGAGCTTATTTGGACCTATGTCGAGCTTAGTTAAATTTTTATTTTGCTATTCTAATATAGTTTACTGCCAGCACTCATGTAGACAGGTTATTGATAAAGTAGTTTGATACCAATCAAGTACTTTTAGTGGGTGTATTGAATCTTTGAGTGCCATGTACATGTATGTATATGTTTATGGGAGTTTTTTAACTATAGATCTAAATTGCATTTGCTATTTTTGAAGCTTGGTTACACTACCATTGACTATGGTAAATACACTTGGTTTGTATCTTGAATAGTTGTTGATAATTGCAACTATAGATAGTAAACTGTAATATAGTTTTGGAGACTATTTGAAGGCACTGTTGTTGCCTAAGTGAAAAGACGTTGCATAGCCTTGAAGTGGTAGCATTATGGCTAATGCAAAAATAACTGATAACATCACTTAGATTGTAGGGGAGAAATTGGGCAATAAGAACTTTGCTCTATGGAAGTTTAGAATGCAAAACTTCCTAAGTGGAAGAGGTTACTGGGATATATGTACTAGAGATGAAGCTAAATTGAGATCGCTTGATAGAAATCCTACTCTTGAATAGTAGAGAGTTCATAGGCAATGGATGGAAAGATCCAATGAAGTTCTACATCGATTCTCCTTATGCATATCAAATTCTATGGCTATGAAAATCATTAAATGTTGAACTCCAAAGGATACATGGGAGATTATTATGAAAAACTATGGCAAGATCACTGATGCATGGAAAATTCAACTAAAGCAACATCTCAATAATATATCAAGAAATGGTAGAAACATGTAGGATTATACCATGGAAATTAAAACCATTGCAATTCAACTTGCTTCTATTGGATCAAAGGTAAAGGATGATGACATGATTGCAGTTACTTTGAATGACTTGGGTAAGGAATACAAAGCCTTTGACACATCAATTTCTATACGACCCAACCCTACTAACTGGGATGAGTTACTTGCATTGTGGTTGCATGAAGAAGTCAAACTTAGTTTGAATACAAGTTTGAGTTTTTCTCAGAGCAGAGAGATCCTCTTTTACTCTAGTTAAAGAGCTAGAGGTGACAGGGCTCATGGAGCCTCTTGAGGTCATGGTGGCACTCGAAATGCTTATTGGATAGTAGCAATAAAATGCTTGGAAGAATCAAAATGCACAAGGTGAAAGAGGATCACAATCGTTTAGAGGCAGGGGGAGATCACCTAGAGGCAGAGGTGGTCCTCAACATGATCAATTGAATAGAGACAAAGACTTTCAATACTATGGTAGGTATGAACATATAGCAAAAGACCATCGTAAAAAACAAGCTAACACAAAAGCAAATGGCAAATAACATGGTAACTATGCATCCTCTGGGAATGCTACTAATTATCTATTAAATAGGTTATTTATTACAACACATGTATCGAAGGGTATGCCTAAGTAAGGCAAGGCTGATGAAAAGTTGTATATAGACTCAAGTGCCTCAAATCATATAACCTTGCATGGAGAATGGTTTGATGAGATGACTACAGACTCTCATGGCTATGTATATACTAGTGATGATATGCAACATGATATCAATCATATAGGTGTTGTACCATAGTCATGCATGATGGGAAGAAAAAGGGTACGTATAATGTGTTGCATATACCATCTATCACTAAAAAGTTATTGTCTATTGGAAAAATGGTAGAGAAAAATTTGCAACTCACATTTAATAGAGATGGTTGTTTTATTGAAGAGTATGGAAATGGCTACAAGGTGTTACTAAAGGCAAAAGGGATGGCAACATATTTACCTTGGATGCTACTATTCTTGAGTTAAAGATAGCCATGCTTTCTCATGACACTAGAGTAGTTAGAGATATGAAAATTTGGCATAAGTGCATTGGACATGTAAACATACAATGGCTGAAAACCATGCAATAAAAGGAGATTATACTTGATTTTCCAAAATTTAACTATATGGAGTTAAGACATGTATGCTTCTCTTGCTAGTTTTGGGAAGCAAGCAAGACTTTCATTTACCAGACATGTCAAAAATAGTACTAGACCATTGCAATTGGTACATTCAAATATCTGGGGTCTGATGCATAATACATTCTTAGTGATGCAAGTAATTGTATCTCATTTATTGATGATTTCAACATATATATTTGGCTATATATTTTGAAACACAAGGATGAAGTTCTAGATATTCAACAATTTTAAAACACATGCTGAAAATTATTTTGGACGTTATATCTCATGCTTGAGATCCAATGGAGACATTGAGTATGTCTCTCATAAATTTGATAGGTACTTGGCTGAGTATGGCATTAAAAGGCAGCTTACATGTAGTTATACACATAAATAAAATGGTACGGTAGGGAGGAAGAATAGGGTGCTTATAGAAGCTACAAGACCCATGCTAAATGAAGAATTTACTAGACTTAAGTAGTTGTAACTGTTAACCCAAGCTCGAGATGGAAGAAAAAAAAGTAAATTACGCAGGTAATGGAAGAAGCAAGACGGAGAACAAGCAAGGGCGCAAGGATGGCCTCTAAAATCAAGCTAAAGGCAAAAGCGCATCTTTAAGTGAAAGGTTTTCCAAAATTTTTGTAAAAGATCGCTAGGCTCCCTCATGTGCAAATTGTAAAAGGGTAGACAGGCATGAACTAAAGAAATTGGCCAAGTAGAAGGAAATGGGAAAAAGAACCTTGCCATAATGGCCGGTCATGTAAAAAAGGGGATGGGTGCCCATGGGATTTTAGGGCATGTATATAAAGTTCAAAAAGTGAATGAGAGCTCATTCTTTGGTGTGTGGCAAAAAGAGACTCTTCTTCTTCTCTTCTCTTGCTTGCTTGCTTGTGAGTGCTAGAGGGAGGGAGTGTGAGTGAGTGAGGGAGTGTGTGTGTGAGGGTGAGGGATCTTGGAGGTGAAGCCCTCCACCATCTCCTCTCTTCTTCTTCTTCTTCTTCTCTTCTCTTCTCTTCTCTCGTCTCGCATGTGGCTATGGAGGATGGAGTTTGGAGGAAGAGGCTTGAGGATGCTTGAGCTTGCACCACAAATCGTGGAGCTATTGGAGTACTTGAGAGAGGAGGAAACTCAATTGGGCATCAAGGTAAGCTCACTACACTCATAGAGAGGGATAACACATCGGCTATGTGAGAGATAGCCATTAGTGCTCACTTGAAATGCTTAAAACAATAAGCGATCCGTGGGCCTTGGTAGTTGAGTATGAGCACCCAACATTTTGGTTATGTTGCCAAGGCCAACTGATTCAAGCTTGAGCACTTGCACACTTAAATCAAGTGTCAAAGTAAGGGTTTCATCTTTGAACCAAAGCTTGAGATAGGAGATTTTGGGTCTTTAATCTATACTACAAGTATTTTTTGTTGTTGGTGATTAGTTGAGTAGGAGGAATCATTTTAGTACTTTGCTTTTGATTTTTATTGCATTTATGGTAGGATAAGATCGAGAAATCGGAGTGGAAAGCTCAGGGTTTGCTGTTTTAAACCAGGCCTGAATAGGACACAAATAGGGAAAAATAAAAAAAAGGAGTGCTCAGATGTGACGGAGTCGCAAGGGCAGTGATCGGGAAGGCTAAGGTTGTGCTCAGCAAAGGTTTAAGGTCTGGCAAGGCAAGGGAAAGCCTCATTTGCAGTCTTGGATTTGAGAGAGAGAGAGAGAGAGAGAGCTTGCAGGCCACAAGTCCACATCGGATCGATCGGAGCGTGTCGGAGTTTCTTGCGAGATTTAGGTACATCATACCCTTTGCCTACACCCTTCCTTGAATTCTGAAAGGTATTGTAGGTGGTGGTAGCCTGAGAGTTGAGGATTTTAACAAATTGCAACCGACGCATGTCTCGGTCGGCGGAATTAGATGCTCTTTCCAGTGTCTGATTCCTAGAATTAGACATCCGATTCTGTGGATCGAATGCTCTGATCAAAGAACTTGTCCGATCCAAAAAGTTAGACACATAGGATCTGACCCGCCACATCATTGCTCAGAAAACCCACCCCCGTCTGATTCTAAGAGTCGGTTGAGAAGAAATCGGACACTCAACCCATCAGATCGCGACAATCAGACCACGGACTCATACCTAGTAATCTATCCAATTGAAAACCTATCCGAATCAGACCAAGCACCCCTTTCCAATTGGACACACCTTTTCCAATTGTGACAATCAGACCCAACCCTGTCTAATTTTGAGAATTGGACATTGGTAAATTGGCCGTTTGATTTTCAAAATCGGACACTGGTAAATCAAACACAGCTTGAGAGAGAAAATCTAGGAATTTGACAAACCCCGACCAACAAAGAGTGTGACCCACATCGGAAGAACCCACCGAATGCATTACAAATAGTTACATGCCTAGAAATTGTGACCAAACAACCAAGAATTGTACAACACATTTCCACAAACTTGACATGTTTGGTACTGTGAGCTGGTTGTAGGACCCAAAATTGACCCTAAACAAGTTGAACGGCATAGCGCAGCAAAAAAACCTCTAAGCCGACAAGGATAGCCAAAAACTGAACATACAAGCCTATCAGGCCAAAACCATAAACGAGAGTGCTAGAGTTGCTTAAACACTTTGTTTTCTCACTCAATCTAATTTCAAGCACTCGAAACACACTTGAGAAGAGCTAAAAGCCTGATTGTGCACATGCATAGAAAAGAGTACACACGCACACAAACGCATAGAGTAAGGGTAAGTTGAGGATTGGTTTTGTAATTAACAAGAAACTCACTCAGATGTAAAAAACTTGAAGGAACCCACCAATAAGAGAAGATCCCAAGATATAGAAGACGCGTGATTGAATCCCCAAAAGTAGGACCAAGTGATGAGCACAACTGAAAAGTCGGACACAACCAGGACCGATGCTATCATGGAAGTGGATCTACCCGGCCTCATCAACCTGATCAAAACTTGGCAAAACATGAAGTCTTGGACATGGAAGAGGGCAGCTCATGCTGTAGAAGCAACCAAGGACTTGATCTAGGAGATTTTTCTAAGGCTATCAAGCAATTAGTGAGCAAATATGATGCTCAAACCCGGCTAGAACATCGTAGCAGACCTGCAAAGGACATCATAGCAAATCTTGAGGAGGAAAGGAAGCTAACACGCAGGGCTCTGCAAGGCCTAGCTGGATACAACCAGGATCAACAAACTAGGAGCTTATGCTAGAGCATGGAAATGCGAGAGATCCAGAGAGTGCTAGCCCTAGTAGGCAGAAATCAGACAGAAAGTGAGAGAGCACTAGAAGGAAACCTCATGTTGAGCAAGCTTCTAACGAAGCGGCTGCTAGATAACATGGCGACAGAGTAGAGCACTGTAGCATTGGCAACATCGCTAACTGGCAGGGTTGGGAGTCAACCAAGGCTTTAAGAGCCAATTGAAAATTTTGTGGTAGTGATGCAGCTGGACAAATACCAAGTAAACAATGACCCATACAGCTTTGTGGAGCAATTTGAGTAGGTCTGCAAGGCCAACATGGAGCCCCAAGAGGAACACCAAGGAAAAGGAAATTCTCTTGCAAAAAAATCTATCTTGTAACATCAACAAGCTTTTATTTCATTCTTCTCAAAGAAAACAACAATTCTTCATGCATCATAGTAGATATCTCCCACGGATTTGATAGAATCAACCATAATCTTCAACATCTTCATAGAATCCATCAATATTACAAAGAACACAAGGGAATACACCATCTTTTGAATGGAAATCAATCACGTAGTATTCATCTTCAATGTCTTCATAATTCTCTCTCTCAGTCTCTCATATACAGTTACACTGTTTTGATAGAATTGGCTATCTCTGATCTCTCTCTCTCTCTCTCTCTCTCTCTCTCTCTCTCTCTCTCTCTCTCTCTCTCTCTCTCTCTCTCTCTCTCAATAGTAAATTATATCCTCACTACAATACTCTCATAATAACTCTCAATAATCCTTCTTAGGTCATGGATGCACCTCCCAAGAGGTATGTCTGATATGAAGAGTCACTAGAGCCACTACTGTGTCTTTTCACAGCTCACTACTGTCACTGTCACTTAGTCTTCTCTTCAGTCTTCAGTAGCTGCTTCTTCCACTTGTTTTAGCTCTTTTGAACTTAGATTCATCCTTTCCAAAGGTTAGAAAAATTTCCCAAAGTCACACATACATTCTACAGAACACTTACAGAAGATCTACAGAACAGTTATAGTACAGTACCAGAGCAGGTACAGTACAGTTACAGTACAGAGACAGAGGCTCTACAGAAGGTTACAGAAGATCATCAAAACCTCATAACTCATACTCAAATCATTCCAAACTATCAAAAACTATTCAATAGACTTTCAAAAGATCTCAATCTTCATTAATCATCAATCCATGCTTCATACAGAAGACAATCAGAACAAAACAGAAGCTATACAGAACCAATCAGAACCTCAACAGAACCTCATAGAGCTTCATATCTCCACTAAGAATCATCATGAACTTCCAAAATATAATCAATATCATCCAAAACACTCTCAAACACTTCCACTAACAACCATACATCACTCTAAATCCCTCAAAAATCAATCATTCAGACCTCAAAAACAACAAAAATCAGTCAAAAATTAAGTCTTTTTTCACTCTCAACATATCCCCACACTTAGAAAGGAAGCATCCTCACGACTTAAGGAAAAGAAGAATATAAGTTCATTAAATACTCAATTTTGTCTTCCGTAGGATCTTTAATAGTCTCTCCAAAACACGACCCCAACTTATCACCTGTATATGATAGAAAATTACTACTAAAGGAAAACTTCCATTATTCAATAACTCATCTGATTAATCATTTAAAAAAATCATAACAAATTTGTAAAGGGTATGAGAGGTTCTCTTCAGCTTTCCACCATAGGCTGTCCACCCACCATCAATATTTTGAAAAGAGCTCTCGAACAAATTATTCTCAATCAGCACGAACTCATCACATACAATTATTACAACACACACACAAACGTTAACACAACCATCTGAATGACACCTCCAAAAAGAGAGATATATCATTAATAATCATCCAAGATACATTGCAAAGGCATCAATGAAGATGATCCCTTTTGAAGGCTTGGTGGTTTCGAAAATGATCCATGGAGAAGGATTCATCCACAAATGTCTTTGGAGGATTTTGAAAGAACTACAGGCAGCACATCCTTTCTAGCAAAACAAGGCATCTGCTAGGTAGACATAGGGCATGAAAATACAGGACATCCAACTGGTGGAAGTCAATGTTCACATTGACATTCATACAAAGTTTTGGAATGATCTTTTATACATTATGGGAATGCCTATGCATGTATGCTAGATACCAAGCAAAATGAGCTCTCAATGTCACTGAAGGATCTAGAGATTGTGAATATTGGTGAGCAAAATGAAGGTAGTTCTGGTATGCTTGACTGGCAGTTGTCCAATCTCTTGGAATTATTGGCCAATTTATCTGAGGTCCTGTAAGAGAATCAATCGAGCTCCATCCTCTTCTTCTTGGAATGTGCTGATCAAACCCTTCATATTCACTAACCAACTGAGGGGGTTGAGAAATAGAAGTAGCAGGAGATGGAAGTGGAATAAGTAAAAGTGAATGAAGAGATGGGTAGGCAAAATCATAAAGGGAGGAATAAGTTAAAGAACGAGTGGCTGAAAATTTTAGGGAATCAGTTAGGAAGGGTGTTAATTGATAAATAGGAAAGGTAGAAGGTATATGGATAGATGGAGAAGGGCATGGTGGAGAAGGGGAAAATACTCTATCTTCGATAAAAGAGCAATAGGTAAATATGGGAATTTGAGGAAAAGGTTGAGGTTGGAAAAGAAGAGGTAAGATTGCTGTTGAATTGGTTTGATAAAGGGAAAGATAGGTATCATAACAATGAGCCATTTGTTGGTAGTACAGTAGGCTAGGAACAGAGGGACCTAAAATAGATCTTCTCTGATAGGCATAAAAAAAGGTTGAATCAAATGGACGGTTTTTGGAAAGGTGAGCTAAGAGATCCACCCTCAGTTGGTTAGTACTCTATACATAGGTAGAAGCTGTGTTCTGACGTTGATTCAGGACCACAGAATCAATCATTGAGTGCCAGGAATTGTGTAGCCACTTTTGAGGAGTAACTCTGGAACATGTCGTCTATTTGCAACTCCAAATAGTTGACATATAAAACAGCTTGCAAAACCACATCTCCCACATACCAAGCCATATCTACTTCATCTAGAATCAACAGATCACCCCATAGATACATGTATGACAGCAACATGGTATCCGTCGTCACAGAATCTTTAAACACCATACGGACCACTTCTGTCAGTAACTCAGGAGACCAAGCCCCACTCCAACCATCCTCTGGAAGAGAAAGATACATAGCTGAAAGCTTCATGTAAAAGGCCAACTTCTGCAATTGATAGTGGACAAAGAAAGAATGGTCCGGAGGAACATATTCCTGGAAATGCTCAAATGTAGACTATAGCAAATCCATCCTGGACTGCAACCTTTCCACTTTATCTTGAAATAAAGGACACAATGTAGCCTGTCTCTGGAGAACTGCCAAGTCCTGCTTTGAGAGAGAAGGGATCAGTGGAACATTGGGGCTTAGAGGAACAGACCGTGACTGCATCAGTTGATCTTGCAACTGCTTAATTTGGGAAGCTTGTGATTCCACTATGTCATGAGCAGTATGTAAGGCTGAGAGTTTTGCATCTAAAAGAGTCTAAAACTCTTGAGCTTCTTTGGACATCCTCTCCTTCTCCTCTAAGATTTTAGTGACCTCTAATTGAGCCTCTGTTAACTAAAACTTCAAAGAAGATATCTCTTCTCTTTGAGTCTCAATCATTTGGGTTTGTTGCTCCATCTGCTTAAACAGATCTGCAAGTGTGTCTTTAGTAGAGGCTAACTCTAATGTTGCCTTATGCAACTGGTCTTTGGACTGCATCAGTTCTTCACAAAAGGAAGCATACAACTATTGAACACAGATTGTCACTGAAAGTTCAATCGAACTATGGATGTCTTTACAAAGGAATGAAATGGCATCTCCTGACACTAGACTGTTCAGTGAAGGGACTGATATGTCCAAGGAACCCTCTCTATGTGCTCTGAACAGGTTGTTACATGTGAGATAAGCAAGGAGGTCACTGCCAGATGTAGCAGGAATTGTAACTGAAGTAAGAACTAAAGGAGCTTTATCTGCCACACGCTTCAAGCGCTTTCGCTGAATAACTAGTAGAGGAGGAGAATCAAGATCCTCTATATCAATAGGTTCTGACTCTTCTGAAGGTGATGGAGGAGGTACTGGATCAGATGGAGGAGATGGAAGCACATCCTTCTTTAAGCCTGAGTATCTCAAGAAAGCATACAGGTAGGAACCATATGTCACGTTTGTGACATTTTCTCTAGTTATTTTGACAAAATGTTGATCCATCTTTGTGAGTAGGTAAGTGCTCCAATCAATAGCCACTCCTTTTAACACCATCCTAGAAGCTGTGAAGAGCTCTTTCGACAAGTAATGGGATGGTGTTTTGGCAAGCATAAACCTGTCTTGGAGGAACTGGCAGACCAACTTCCACACAGGATTAGTGATCATGGAAAAAGAGACTCCTGAAGTGTTGATCACTTTCTTGACATCCAGAATTTCCTTGGTCTGCTTCTATAATAGCTTGAAAATCTCATCATTGGAGAATAATTGTCTAGCTGTAACAAAGGGCTCTCCTTTGTAGGGAAGAGACAAAGCCTTCCCTAACCCTCGGGGTGTCAATGTCATGGAAGCACCATGGATCAGTCCCGACTTCTTGCTTTATGAGGCAAGGAACTCATCACACATGGATAGATCATTTGGAATCAAGGGGAATGAGGCAGCCACGAAAGTCACAAGTCCTGCTTTCGTTATAGGCTCAAAAGCCAGTAGGGAAGAATAATCCCTACTACTGACCAGCGGGACATACTAGATAGGAGGAGGAGCGTGAGGCGCCATTCAGATGGAAAGCACACACACCACAACACAGACAATCACAAAGGATGCCTGCAAAACAACCAAAGAGCCATAAAAAAGAAATCAATAAAAAAGGACACACATACATAGACGTAACTAGCCCATTTACCAACCCAAATAACCCACATCCTAGAAAAAATTCAGCATGACCTCTACACATATGCGACCGAAAACTTCATGCGATGCAACAAACAAGCACCCAAATCCCCGTATCAGGCAAGAAAGAAAGAACTACACACCATACCCGTAAGTATAGCACATAGACAAATCATAATACCAAAAAAATGTAAATCAAGACCGGACCATAACCTTGACCATCAGTGTCAACTAAAAGACTTTACGCGCCCATCCCACGAAGCGTGTTTATTAAAAAGGGAAAAAAGTGTAGTGAGGGAGAATTAATTTAATGAAGGTTCATTTTAAGAAATTATTAACAATGGGTGACATTTTATTAGGTTATAAATCTTAATAAGAAAACGGCGGTTCCTTCTTAAAAATTTAATTACAATTTATTAGTGTGAAACGGTGCTTTATCGCAACCCGGACTACGATTCCCAGACTGGGTCTCTAAATGCAAATTCCTTAATTAAAAATTAATAGTGACGTGGAGCGCTTTTTTGCCAACACGTGCTTTTTGTGACGGCTAGTTTATTTTTATCACTACAGCATATACATGCTATAATGAAGTTTATAACGACATTTTCTTTATATATAAAAAATATCCCCATCGTCGGTATTAGCGTCACTAGAAAACCGTCACTATTTGTGTCGCTATTTAGCGACGCAAATATCGACGCTAATACCGACGAAAATAATGACGGTTATAGAGAATTTCCGACGCTAATACCGACGATTGCAGAATACTTTTCCAACGCTGATACCGACACAGAGAATTATTTTTTTTTATGGCAGAGCTGCAGATGCAGCCCTGCCACAGTTAGAGCCACATAGGGCTAAGAGACAATTCCTGCTATCAAAGATGTTAGACAATCGATCCCAAATAATTACAAGACTTTGCAAACAAGTACTTTCATGACATTAATTAACAGAAATGTGCACTGCATTGATAAAGAAAATAACAGAACTGACATATAATGCATTGATAGGGAGTCTGCAACAGCAAATGAATATATAATTGTGAGTACCAAATACAAACTGACATATAATGATAGATTTCTCAAATTAGGAATGATATTTATTACTACTTACCGGTCCTCCGCGAGCATAGAGCTTCTCGATCAGGGCACTCAATCCATGCTTCTCCCCGTATGTCACCTCCAGTGCAGTCGGGTCGCGATTCATAAAACCTTGCTATGGTACACAAACATTCAAAAACAACGTACTTGAGATTCATGTTCGAAATACATACATCAACATGGATGTCATTAAATTAGAGTACTCTATCCTATTAATACTTAAAAAATCTGCCACGAATGTTGCATGGTCGTCGCTACCAAGGTGATGCACGATCCTGCATCCAAGCGCGCCTTTGTTGCGTCCTTCTGCTGCTTCCACTTGTCTGGAGTGAATGTCGCCTCATCCTGGAGATTACTCCAATCCTCTGTATCCAGCCACTCCGGCTTCGATTTGCCCTGCTTGACTGCTTCGCGTGCATCAGACCGCCTATGCGACTAATAGTCACGCATACACGTCATCATCCACCCTCTCGAAAATCTATCATTGTTAGAGGGTTGAGGGAACTCTCGATACAATGTATCGATTATGTACTCCTTGCTGGCATCTGGGATCTCCTTCCACTTGTCTCTAATGTTGTGCCGAAATACTTGTTGGCACAAGTTATGCATCCTAGAGATGACAGATTTTCCATCATCATTCATGTATAAATGGCCAGAGGCCTTATCTATGAGATACGAGTAACCTGCAAGATTTTGCAAATGGGTACTTTCAGGACATTAATACAAATGTGTCAAACACAATTTGAATTGATAAGTGCTATTGCGAAAACCTTCATGCGAAAATACATACATGGAGGAGTGGATTTCGTGTACTTCTTGTCGGCCCTGGGAGTGATCGATGGGGTGCGTGAAGGAGTGGGAGCAGTAGACGTCTGTCCGCCACCACCAGTGAAAGACAATGTCGACTCCCTGGTGGCAGTGTGAGTGGGAGAGATTGCATCTGCGTCCCCACAACAGGAGCTACCTCCTCCTCGACCACTTGACTTTGAAGCAAAGCGAGACCTGCGACTGCGTCTCCTGGAGACCGAAGCATCGGACCGTCTAGAGTCTGCCGATCGTGCTGAGGTGGAACGGGAAAGCTATGCATCAGGTATATCTCTGACTCGTGCTAGCTGCTCTGGTGAGAAACGCGCTAGCATTGCGTCAATGTCGTCATCTGTAAAATCCCGGCTCATCCTGCCGTCCATGCCCAAATCGACCTTTGCAGGCTATAAAAGCTAAACCCCTTCGTAGCCATCACTCACTCATCTTTCACCCAGTCAGTGCGACACCCAAAAGAGAAGGGGTAGGTCGACTGTGATTGTCAAGATCCCCAGGGAGGGAAGTACTTCTTCAGACGATAGCCATTGATCAGGAAGGGATCATCAGAGGCATCAACAATCTGTACATGAATAGAACCGTTCGGATTGACAGCAAGTACCTTGTACGGGCCCATCCACCATTGTTGAAGCTTGCCAGGAAACTTGCCAAATCTCGAATCATAGGCTAGAACAAGATCACCTTCTTTGAACTCCTTGTGCTTGATGAAAATGTCATGATAGGCCTTGTGTCGCGCTTGAGTGGTTTCCATGTATTGTAAGGCCATCCATTGTATCTCATCCAAGCATTCCAAGTGCAAGAGATGGCGTTGCAGTGACTCATTATCTCCCAAGTGTTCTTTAACTGCCACTCGCAAAGAGGGCAATTCCAACTCAACAGGGAAGACAGCTTTTGTACCATACACTAGCTAGAAAGGGGTCTGTCCTATAGTTGCCTTATGAGAGGTTCTGTATGCCCAGAGGGCCTCTATAAGTGGATCATCCCAGTCGCGACGATGTGCAGCAATCGTTCTTGTCAGAATCAAGCAAAGGATGCGATTGGTGACTTCAACTTGGCCATTAGCTCAGGGGTAGTAAGGAGTGGGCTTGCGATGGCGGATCTTATATAGCTCCGTCAACTCCTCCATGATTTTGTTAAGGAAATGAGTACCTCTGTCACTTACCAACTCGAGGGGATTGCCAAAATGGGTGATAATATTCTTGTACATGAACGCGGCTACGCTATTACCATCATCCTGCTTCAAGGCTTTATCTTCACACTACTTTGTGACATAATCTGTACATACTAAGATGTATCTATTCTTCTTCCGTCTGGTAGGTGGATCAATGGGACCCACAGAATCAATTCCCCACTTCTCGAATGGCTTTAGGAAAAGAATGGGTTGCAGTGGCATGGCACTTGTTTTGGTGGGTTTCCCCATTCGCTAATAAGCATCACATCTTTTACAGTAATCATATGCATCCTTGTGGAGGGTTGGCCACCAATATCCTGCTAACAGAGCCTTCCTGGCTGTTGCTTCTCCTGCAAAGTGTCCACCACATGGTTCATCATGGCATGATTTCAATACTATGCCAATTTCATCCCCTACAACACATCTTCGCAGCACTTCATCTTTGCCTTTCTTATACAGGGTACCACCTAGCAAAGTGTAGGGGGATGATTCTAACAGAAGCTTCTTCTTCTTACAACTTGAGATGCCAGGAGGATACTGTTGAGTTTCCAAGATATTGGCTATGTTTGCATACCAGGGAGTAACTGTTTCAACTAGAAACAAAGAAGCATCAGGAAGGTCTGGATCATCCTGTTCCTCTTCTTCTGTTTGAGGGATCCATGATAGATGATCGGCTAGGACATGGGAATGGCCAGGCTTAGTGACTACTTCGAAGTCAAACTCCTGGAATAGGAGCAAGCATCTCATCAGTCATCCTTTAACATCTACTTTGTTCATCAGGAAGGACATGGCTTCATGATCCACATAGAACTTAAAATGTGCTGAGAATAAATAGTGTCGAAAATTCTCCAGTGCAAACACCATTGCCAAGCACTCAAGCTCTGTCTCACTGTATAGTTCCGTTCCCTATCAGTGAATTGGAAGGTGGCAGGAGTATTACAGAGCCCAAATGGCATCACTCTATAGGCATAAGTCCCCCATTCTGTGGTGAAGGTTGTTTTAGATTGGTCCTCTTCTGTGATTTGGACTTGGTTATATCCGCTGAACCCATCCAAGAGGGAATAAAGCTCATGGCTTGCCACTGTGTCCAACAGTTGGTCTGTAAAATGGATAGGGAAATGATCCTTCTTCATCTTCAAATTGAGCTTTTGGAAATCAACACATATTCGAAGTTTCCCGTTCTTCTTGGGTACTACCACAATGGGCAAAACCCATTCACCGTTAGCCACGGGATAAATGAACTCTGCTTCAAGAAGTTTCAATAATTCGGCCTTCACCAGAACAGAGTAATTAGGATTCATTCACCTTTGTCTTTGCCTTACAGGTTTGGCGTCGAGCTCTAGGTCAATGTCATGCTGGCATACTGTGGGATCAATCTCTTTTAGATCTTTATATGACCAAGAAAACACGTCTAAGTTCTCTTTGAGTAGGTCTCGCAGGACCACTAGTTCTTCTTCTGGAAGATTGAGACCAACTTTTAGGTGACGTTCAGTACCATCAGTATCCAAGAACGTTACTTGCCTTTCACCTTCCACTTTGTGGATAAATGTCCCATGAATTACTTCTGGAAAGAGATTTGACTCTTTCAAGAGAGTAGTATCCTCATCCGATGTTCTGCTAGAGCCAGTGTCCTCTTTCTGAACAGATGACTCATTCGTCTGCTGAGGTTGCTGGAAGGATATCAAAGCTTTGTTTGCTTCTGTATGAGTGGTGATTTCTTCTGGACTTAGGGATTTATCTTCAGAGGATGCATCTAGGAATGTCACATAGCATGGACCTGCTATATAGGTCAGGGCTCTGAGGGCTTTGGCTTCTGTTGGCAGGGAGCATCATCATCATCTTTTCTTTGGACTGAACAGTTAGGGTGACAGGAGCCACTGGTGAACTTAATTTTTATGCTTTTAATCCATTGCTTATATAGATTTTGCATACTTTGTGGTCCATTGATCAACCCAAATGGGACCATCCTCTATCAGAGGGAATTCTTCATCTACACTTTCATAACCTACTTCATTTTCTTCCTCATCATTTTCATCCTCTTCCTCTGGAGGCTCTGTCTTTGCTTCTGTAGAGGCTCTATAAGAGAAGAACAGATCTTCTGCCTCTGCATATGCTTCTGCTCCTGTCAGAGCTTCTGACTCTACTTCTGGCTCTGGCTCTGGCTCTATATCTGTTACTGTCTCTGTATCCACTCTGTCTCTATTCTGTAGCCAGTCTGTATCTACTTTACCTCTGTACTGTCTCTGCTCTGTAACTGTACTGTCTCTGTACTGCCTCTGCTCTGTCTCTGTGACTATCATGTAATACGGAGAACAGTACATCCATGCTTCTATTTCACTGTCAGAGGTGATTTAAGAAGTTAATTCTAATTGAGGCAGGAGGTATTCACCCATGGACAAGGATTTTACTTCCCTTAGCAGTTGGCTTACAGTGCCCACTGTTAGGGACTGTGCCTCCGTTTTCTTAGGAAAGATTTGCTTAACAGCCTCTTCATCTCTTGATGTACCATCTGTTACCTCGTTGGAGGAGTCAGTTATGACTTCGATGGATGTGGATCCATTGCCTTTTTGTGATCCATACAACTTTAACACCACTTTGTTGGTCCTCTGCCTAGGGTTAGGGTCCCTTTGAACCAGTCCGTCCTAGCTCTTGCTTCAAAAAGCCAAGGTTTTTCCTATAGCAGAGGGTATGAGGTCATAAGAATTTGGTTTGACCACCAGATATGTTAGCCAATAGTCTCTTCCTGCAAGGGTTGTTTTTAAGTATGGGAGGATGCCCAACGGTTTGACTCGGCTTTGGTCTACCAATCTAATTAGCCATTGTGTAGGTTGAATTCCTTGCAACCCTAAGTCCTTCATTGTCACATCCATCATTATGTTCACTGATGAGCTTCCATCAATCAATGCATCTGAAATGAAGCATCCTTCTATCCATATACTAATCTCTAGGGTTCCAAGATCTAGGAAGGCGTTAGCCATATCGACTTCCTTAATAGGCTATGGGGCCTTATTGGTTTTGGTCACTGTTGAAGAAGAGATCCTTAGTCCACGCCTTCTTGTCAAGATGCTTTTGAATTTCTTTCGACAGCTAGGAGACAGCATTAGCAACTGTTAGAATGTTAAGTTTGGTTTAAAAGCGTCTAGGTCTTTGACCAAGTCATAATCTTTGATAGGATCCACAGGCTTCTCAAGCCTGCTAGGGAAGGGGGTTACACTCATTTTCATCTTTCCTTTTTCTTCTAACAATAGTTGCATCGGCACTTCCTCTATTTCTGGAAGTGCTTTTATATCATCCATGGGCCTCTGGTCCTATCTCTGGGACTTTCTCTGTAGCTCTCTGTGGCGCTACAGTGCTCTGTACTGTACTGTTCTATTTTGTACTACTCAGTCCCTCTGTAGGTAGGTTGAACTTCACAGTCTTGGAAGGAGAGTTATTTTCATTCTGATCCACTGGTTCTTTCTTCTTGGTGCGCATAACAGCAGCAACTTCCAACTCTACCAAATTGGAGGCAGGGTCTTGTATCTTCTGTTGGCTATCAGTGGCATTGGCCTTTGCAGGGCTGGACTTGAACAGTCCTTTGCAGTGTGGCCTTCACCTTTGCATCGGCTGCATAAGGGCTTGTAATTCCATAGATCGTCTAGGGTTTGGACAATTTGGGGAGATATGTCCCTTTTCTCCACACCTATAACATTCCGCCTCTGATCTCTAACCACCGCCAGACTGTCGGCCTCTGTAACTTTGAGAGGGAAACCTCCTTGGATCAAAATTAGGACCAAACTCTCTAGGCTTTGGTCCAATATCCTGTGTTGTCATTTTGGATTCTAGCAAGTTGAATCTTGCATTGTCATCCTTCTGTCTTCGTTCATGCATCTCTTTCAGAGAGCAAATATCCTTTGTATGGTTCTTTCGCAAATAGTAGGAATAGAAGGCTCTAGGAATGGTTGGTTTTCAGGTACATTCAATGGCTAAATGTCCCGCTTGATGACACTTTCCGCACCATGTATTAGAGCACATCACATCTCATCCAACTCCCACAGGAGTGGATATATTGGAGGTATTCACCTTCAACGTCTGTAGTTGCTCTGTAATCACATCCAAAAGCTCTTTCTTGATACTTGCAACTGAGTTGGATAAGTAATCCTTCACATTTTCACCTCTTGAAGTACTTGTAGTGGGATTTTGGAAAGTGTTTGTAATTAGTTCATACACTGGTTGGGTCGATCTAGAAGGTTCTCTGTTCTAGCTCTTATTCAGAGCTCCTATTGAGACTTGGGGTTGTTGATTCCAGTTGGTAGGGTTCCACTGTTGTTAAATCGCCATTGGAGGAACTGTTTGAGGCCACTATTGTTGTGGTTGAACCACCATTTGAGGCACTATCGTCTGCGGTGACCACAGTGGGTTAGGTGCATTATACTGCGGCACTCTTTGCATCTGGGGATAGGGATAGGGAACTGTCCCTGTGACTGCATTTGGTGGGTATACCATTCCTGGCATGGGAGGAGGTAAGACTCCTCTTCCTGGAGTCATTGACAGCCTTGCTTCAACTTCGTCATACAATCTTGCACCTTCCAATGCAGCTTGCAGATTGACTGGTCTTCTCAATTCTACAAACTTGCGAACTTCTGGTTGTAGGCCCCTAAGAGACACTCCTTTCTGGATGCCTTCATCCAAATGATGGTTAGTCCATCTCTTCAGGATGGATTTCATTTGCGAGACATAAGCTTCTACTCTTTCTCGAGAGGACTGACTTAGATTCATGAACTCCTCTCGCATTCGCTCTTCAAAACCTTCACGCCTGAATTTAGTGAGGAAGGCCAACTTCAGGTCATCCCATGTGCCAAAAGTTCCTACTGCTTGTCTCTCATACCACTGAAACACCACGCCCTTGAAAGTGGTGGGAAATATTGCTAACCAATGCTCAGGGGTTCTGGCATTGTTAGCCACACATGCTACCATGAACTCTGCTACATGAAGATCAGGGTCTTCATTGTACTCTCCCTTAAAAATTGGCAATGGGACTACATTTGCTGGCCGGTCATCAATATTTTTAGGATGAATCTGACTAGGAAGGGGACGTTGAGTCGCCATGGGGACTTCTGTAAAGAGTGCTTTTAGGGCATCAAAGGAGGCTTCTGCTGCAAGCTCGTTCTCAGCTTTGATTTTTACCTTCCCTCTTCTCATGTACCTCTGGACTCGTTCTAATGCTTGCCTCTTTATTGCATCATTCATCAGGGGGTTGGCTCCAACCAGTTGGTCTAGACTCAATAGGATAGTACCAGAGGGGGCTTCAGTCTTTGAGGGATTATCTGGCCAACATCTCTTCTACTTCCTTCTTTTCAACGTCTCTGAGTTCAGCTTTCAAACCACTACAGAGGGGAATATATTCTGTTCTGGAAGTATCAAAACTCATTCTTCTTAGGATTGTTGTTGCGTCATGTTGAGAAATAAGCCAAAAGTCTAAGGCATAGTCTAAGCCTTATCATATTGTTGTATGTAAAGTGTCCTTAAGTTTGGGGGCATCTATCTTTTGAGGATACCACTTTAGTGAGTGGACTGTTGTTGGAGATAAGTGTGGGAGAATATTGAAGAAGATAAGAATGAAGAATGGTTGAGCCTCCATATCCCATGCTGTCCACTCTCCGTTGCGCGTCTTTCTCCCTCTTTTTCAGTTGGTATCAGAGCACCAGTGCGGGCGCTCAAATTGGAGTGAGGAGCGTGTCGAATCGAGGTCTACATCGACTTGGGAGCTAACTGTCCACCATTGAAATCAGGTATACTAATCTCGATTTAAACCACCCAAAGCAGGTATCGGGCTTCAGGAAGCCATTGAGGCTCAGATTTTGAGCTATTGAGTTTGCATCGGATGCATACGGGAAGAGAAAGCATGCTGGAAATCATGTATGACAGCAAGGAATCGGTTTGTTTTTGGTTCAAAATCGAGTCATGGATCGATGCCGAAAGCTTGGGGGCTGCTTGAGCTCAACCCCAGCTTAAGCACAGGGTCTGCTTGCAAGAAAGAAGTAGGGGGCCTGCTTGCAAGAAACACAGGGCCAGCTTGTTTGAAGTAGAGAGCTTATATTTAACAGACAGGGAAGAGTGTTGAGTTTGAGAAGATTTGATGGTGCTTAAGGAAGAGCTTTGGGCTCACAAAGTTGATCGTCTGCGGCGGGAGTATGCTCTTGAATCATTTGGCTTCGTCAAAAACAGGCCGCAGGATGACTGGGAGTCCGCCTCTTGTGCCAGACGGTGCCTTCATACAGAGAGAAGGCCCCTCTTCTGCTACTAGAATCGCCGTTAATGGATCTCCTGCTTGTGCATGAGGATACAATAGATCGAAATGTTAAGAGAGCCGAGTAGACGGCCGATGATGAGAGGGTCGAGACAATGGACCATAGCAAGCTCAGTATTTGTTGGGCAGTGCATGCGCCATTTTCTAAAGGCGGCAACCTGGCGTGATGGATAAGGTTTTTTTTAAAAACCTTATTAGCCTTATTACAAAGGCTTAAGGCCCTCTTAAATTACCCCTGTTCACACTTGTATGCATTGAACTAGATATTTTGGAACCCATGTTCATACTGGAGGAAGATGGAACTAGTTAATTGGTAAACTGGTTCACAGTCAAAGGATTTCACACTACAGAAGAACTTGAACTAGTTGTTTTGGAGCTGAGAAGGGCAGTTTCTATGCAATTTACAGGAGGCCATTTGAAGGCCAATTTTTGCTCAAAAAATTCCAGGAAAATTTCTACAGCTTCCTCTTGATATGCACTTTCAGCCTGGCATTGCTATGATCCAGTGAGTAAGGAAGTATACATAAGCAAGGATGTCAAATTCAGTGAATATGAATCATGGTACAAGCCCAAAATTGTAGTGGATGTTGATTCTTATGAAAGCAATGATGATAATGGCTATGGAAGGAAAATTTTAGCAAACAGCAAGGCTGAAAATCAGCATGTGGAAGATGCTTCAGGACCTCAAGAGAATGTGGAAAGTAGTGGTAGCTACAGTCCATGGAGTGGTAGATTGAGAAATGCACAAAGGAGTGCAGAAGTTGCAAAAGGTAAGAGACCAATGACTGAAAGTTCAGAAGATGAATCTATAGATGATGAGTATGGCATTCCACATGTTAAAACACCTGGCACTAGAAGTGCAGGAAAGTATGTGCCACCACATGCTAGATCAAATGAGACACACAGTAGTGTGCCTCAATTGAGAAGGTCAGAAAGAGTAAGGTATCTAGTTGATAGATTGACTTATAATGGGTTCACAAAGATGCATTATGCATACATGGTTTCTTATGTACAATATGTGGAACCTACTTGCTTTGAAGAACCAGTAGAGAGCAAAGAGTGGAGACAAGCAATGGATGAAGAGATGGATGCACTAAGGAAAAACAAGACTTGGGATTTGGTGAAACTACCTTATGGCAAGAAGTCCATTGGATGTAAATGGGTTTATAAGGTCAAATGTAAGTCGGATGGTTCTCTTGAAAGGTATAAAGCAAGGCTAGTTGCAAAAGGATATGCACAAACTTATGGTTTGGACTATGAAGAAACATTCAGTCCAGTAGCTAAAATGACGACAGTAAGATCAGTAATTGCTTTGGCTTCTATCTATGGTTGGAGGCTTTATCAAATGGATGTGAAAAATGCATTTTTGAATGGAAATTTAGAAGAGGAAGTGTACATGGATCAACCAGAGGGCTATGTAGATCCAAAATACCCACACATTATGTATGCAGGTTGAAGAAGGCTTTATTTGGACTGAAGCAAGCACCAAGAGCATGGTGTGATAGAATCAGCAAATTCTTATGCAGTATGGGATTTCAGCAGAGCAAAGCTGATTATTCACTTTATGTGAGGCATACAGAAGATGGTATGGTGGTTGTAGTTATCTATGTTGATGATCTCATTATTATAGGTACACTTGAGAAGGAGATTACTGAAGTCAAGTATGGGTTACATAAAGAGTTTGATATAAAGGATCTTGGGTTGTTGAGATACTTCTTGGGTATTGAGGTTATTGATACACCTCATGGTATATGGCTGATACAAAAGCAATATGCATTGGAAATGTTGAAAAAATATGGCATGACAGGATGCAAACCGGTTGATACACCATTGGATCGAAATGCTAAGTTGATGGATGATGGATCTTATGTTGAGGATGTTACTATGTTCAGAAAGATGGTTGGTAGTCTTATCTACTTGACCATTACAAGACTAGACTTGAGTTACGCTGTTGGATTGGTAAGTCAGTTTATGCAGAAACCATGCAAATCACATTTGGATGTAGTAAGAAGAGTTCTTAGATATGTGAAAAAGACAGCTGGATTTGGGTTGTTTTATGGAAAAGGAATCAAGCCTACACTGTTTGGATACTCAGATGCAGACTGGGCAGGTAGCTCTATGGATAGAAGATCTACTAGTGGCTCTGCATTCTCATTTGGATCAGCCATGGTAAGTTGGAGCAGCAAGAAGCAACCTACAATTGCTTTATCAAGCACTGAAGCAGAATATAGAGGCATTGCATTGGCAGCATGTGAGCAAACATGGTTGAGATTGATCCTATATGACATGGGGATAGAGATTGATGGTGGAGTTATTATGTATTGTGACAATGTTAGCAGCATTATGTTGGCAAAGAACCCAGTCTATCATGCAAGAACAAAACATATAGAAGTGCACTATCATTTCATTAGAGAAAAAGTCATTGATGGAGAGATTGACTTGGTCCATGTGAAGACCAATGATCAAGTTGCTGACATCTTTACCAAAGCATTAGGTAAAGATAAGTTTGAGTACTTCAGGAGTGCACTTGGAGTCTTATGTGTGCAAGCTCATTCTGAGCTTGAGGGGGAGTGTTGAGAAATAAGCCAAAAGTCTATGGCATAGTCTAAGCCTTATCATATTGTTGTATGTAAAGTGTCCTTAAGTTTGGGGGCATCTATCTTTTGAGGATACCACTTTAGTGAGTGGACTATTGTTGGAGATAAGTGTGGGAGAATATTGAAGAAGATGAGAATGAAGAATGGTTGAGCCTCCATATCCCATGCTGTCCACTCTCTGTTGCGCGTCTTTCTCCCTCTTTTTTCACGTCATTATAATAATGTCAGCTTCTGAGGGTTTCAACAATGTATGTTGTGAAAAACACTCTGTCTACCAACTTCTAGTGGGTTGCTAATTGGACAAACAGAAGATTGCCAGTGCACCAAGCATCCCACGTATCTTGCTGTTGAGCATCCACGAACAAATTCCAACTCTTTTCCTTCTTGTTTTTGTAAACCTCCACAGACCACGACTCCTGAAGCTTCTTCACAATCTCCCACTTGATGATGTCTGGAAACTTCTCAATGAATGCCAAATCTTCCATGGGTGGCCATTCTCTCTATTTCTGCTCTTCTGTTTGTTCCCAAACAATTTGCCACCAAGATGCAAGTTTTCGCTGCTTCAACAGGAAGAGGAAACAGTCCACCACATGGAGCATGCATCATGATGGTGATATGTTTCCACCATTGTGGGATGAAATTCTTGTGGAAAGTGGCTTTGATTATGAGAATCTCCAACTCTTTAGTGGAGGAAGAAACTTTACCAACATCCATTGAATTCTCCTCTTCTTGGCAATGCCATTTTCTTCATTTTCAGCCTCTTCTCGTGCTTGTTGATGGCAAGTTTCCCCGGCTACGCACCAAAAACATGGAGCCCCAAGAGGAACACCAAGGAAAATGGAATTCTCTTGCAAGAAAATATATCTTGTAACATCAACAAGCTTTTATTTCATTCTTCTGATCATGAAAACAAAGAAAACAACAATTCTTCATGCAGCATCATAGTAGATATCTCCCACGGATTTGATAAAATCAACCATAATCTTCAACATCTTCATAGAATCCATCAATATTACAAAGAACACAAAGGAATACACCATATTTTGAATGGAAATCAATCACGTAGTATTTATCTTCAATGTCTTCATAATTCTCTCTCTCAGTCTCTCATATATAGTTACACTATTTTGATAGAATTGGCTATCTCTGACTCTCTCTCTCTCTCTCTCTCTCTCTCTCTCTCTCTCTCTCTCTCAATAGTACATCATATCCTCACTAAAATACTCTCATAATAACTCTCAATAATCCTTATTAGGTCGTGGATACACCTCCCAAGAGGTATGTCTAATATGAAGAGTCACTAGAGCCACTACAATGTCTTTTCACAGCTCACTACTGTCACTGTCACTTAGTCTTCTCTTCAGTCTTCAGCAGCTGCTTCTTCCACTTGTTTTTGCTCTTTTGAACTTAGATTCATCCTTTCCAAAGGTTAGAAAACTTTCCCAACGTCACACATACATTCTACAGAACACTTACAGAAGATCTACAGAACAGTTACAGTACAGTACCAGAGCAGGTATAGTACAATTACAGTACAGAGACAGAGGCTCTACAGAAGGCTACAGAAGATCATCAGAACCTCATAACTCATACTCAAATCATTCCAAACTATCAAAAACTATTCAATAGACTTCCAAAAGATCTCAATCTTCATCAATCATCAATCCATGCTTCATACAGAAGACAATCAGAACAAAACAGAAGCTATACAGAACCAATCAGAACCTCAACAGAACCTCATAGAGCTTCATATCTCCACTGAGAATCATCATGAAATTCCAAAACATAATCAATATCATCCAAAACACTCTCAAACACTTCCATTAACAACCATAAATCACTCTAAATCCCTCAAAAATCAATCATTCAGACCTCAAAAACAACAAAAATTTAGTCTTTTTCCACGCTCAACACAACAGCCTCATTGATCCTAGTCAACACTCCGAAGCTTTGGACAGTGCTTAGGTAAAAAGGGCTAGACCTAGTACACAAAAGTCTGAATGCTACGGAGCGAGCGAATTTCAATGGCCTGAAAAATCCCTTCATTAAGAGATTTTAGAAACCTGGGTGCTCCAATAACCTGCTAGTGCGACTCACGAATGTCAAGCAGAGAGAGAAAGTGGACATCCGAGATTATGTGACCCATGTGAGGAGCCTCTTCAAGAGAATCCCTATGGGTAAGAGGCCAATCAAAAGAGCGGTGTCCACAATATTGATTAACAGAATACGAAGTGAAGAGCTCTACAAAGCCTTGGCCAGAAACTCAAGCTTGCAGCAAGATGCATTGGCAACGGTCTTTGAAGAAGCTATTAGAGTGAATGACCACCTCAAGGAGAGAAGCTCAAATCAAGAAGAGTCTAGCGCCAGGAATTCTAAGAGGTCCTTAGCACCGAGTGAGAGACCAGGCCCAAATGCTTAGGATAAAGAGAAGGGCACTGATTTTAGGTCAAGAGCTATCAA
The DNA here is from genome assembly GCF_053477565.2 of Lygodium microphyllum. Lineage (NCBI taxonomy): Eukaryota > Viridiplantae > Streptophyta > Polypodiopsida > Schizaeales > Lygodiaceae > Lygodium > Lygodium microphyllum. The sequence goes on along the minus strand of NC_141146.1, from coordinate 51,592,128 downwards.
AGATTAAGATGGACATAGCCAAACTATAGGAGATGATAAGATGACCAACACACCCACACATCCAATGTGTGCATTGTGATAGAAACCACCTGCCAACCGAGTGTCAACACCCTAGGTCACGACCTCACACTAATTGCAGTAGGTTCAGCCATGATGCCATGCATTGTTGACTACCTCAAAGACCCCCATACTCGTAGAGTTATGATCAACCCTAGCTTGTGAATAGACTACCCAACTTTGTTGGAAGGGGAGCCCCATTCTCCCTCTCGACACCTAATGATGTTAAGTTTCCAAAAGATGGTTTGGACCCTATGTGGTAAGATAGGTGTTTGATAATGCTACTTATGCATTAAATGAGTTGAATGGGATAGCCATAAAACTTCCAATAGTAGGGAAAAGAATCAAATTATTCAAGAGGCGAGAATCTAATGTCTATGAGTTTCCAAAATTGGAAGAAAATAGTGGCCATGATACAAGTGGTAGCCAGTAAGATATGGAAGATGAGTAGGCAAAGGATATGGTTACAGAGGATGAGGAGGACTCAGAATTTGATGACAACTAGAATTTTGGCACATACCAGAGGATGTGCAGATTCAGAGGGGGTGGATGTCGTGCCACTACACGAGACAGTGTGAAAAACTCTGGAGTGCATCATTGTTACAGTTACGGGATCTAGAGCATGGCAGTGAGTTATGGTGGATGGAAGAAGAAGTGTGGACTCATGATGGAGAAGACAAAGACACTGTTTGTTACACAAGTGAATTAGGTTCCAAGATTGAGACTTGGACTCATAAACACAATCTTGTGTATGTGGACAATGACACTGACACTTCACTGGAAAGAAAAGAGTAATATCATTGCATTAAGAAAAGGAAGCAAGTACAATGCTTTATAGGAAAGTAGGAAACTGCAGTATGCACCACTGTGCATATGGGATAGGTTAGCCTGCATGTCCTTGGCCCTGAAGCTCCATACAAAGAGGTTGTTTAGTGAGTGTGATTGCTGATTCTCAACACCCCTCCTCAATCACAACTAGAAAGGCACAAAGTGTGTAGAGGTTGTAATGAGAACCACCTGCAAAGTGTGGACACACCACAAACATGGTAGACACCAGAGGCTGTCGCAGAAAAGGCTAAGTATGGGCACCAAAACATGATGGACATCCAGAGGTTGTAACAGGGGCCTCACAAAGTGTACAGGGACTGTAATGCCAAGTTACATGAGGAGTTTACAAAGCTTATGGCATGAAGCATTAGGGCAAGGAAATACAAGGCTTTTAAAACAATCTATCAGAGTTATGAGAGTAGAAGGACTGATGAGTCTTGTCCTTCCGATCCTGGTGGTCTTCATCTTCATCTTCTTCTTCCTTTGCTCCATTTTCTTCTTCTTCTTTGACTGCGACTAGATAGGCCTTTTGGGATCTCTTTCTTGCGTGGTAGAACTTCTCGGTGTGTTCGGTCCTTTTGGAGAAGTCACAGAAGAGGTGATCCTTCTTGCCTTTGTACTTGTTGCCAACATATAATGCATGCTCATCTCTAGAGGTACTTGGTTCTTCCTTAGTTTTTAGCTTCTTTTCCTCTTCTAACAGTGATGCCTGGATATCAACAAGTTCAGGATTTGGCATGTTGATTAAAGTTGTTGATACATTATTATATTCAGGAGGCAAACTCTTAAGTAGAACACCGATGCAAACATCTTCGTCCATTTTAATGTTGATTCCTGCAAGTTAGGTTAGGAGTCCTTCCATGTAATTTAGATGTGTGGCAAGTGATGTGCTAGACTTCATTTCAAGCCTGAAGAACTCAATCAGGAGACCATACTTTGATGATTTAGATTGTGCGCTGAACAAGGTGTCAAGTCTCTTCCATGTATCCTGTGAGGTCTCACAGTTATCCACATGGTGGATATAACTGTCGTCTAGCTCCAGTTTGATAATAGCCTGGGCTCTGTCATCATTCTTTTGCCAAGTAGTTGCAAGGTCCGCGTCCCGAGGTTTCTTCTCTTTGCCATTTGTGATGGCCCAGAGACCCTTTTTCATCAAGATGAGCTTGATGCGGGTTTGCTAGGTGTGAAACCCGACTCCTTTGAATCGAGCATTTGGAGAGTATTTTCCCATGTTGAGGTTGCAAGATCAGCAGCAAATCAACACCAGAATTCTGAAATTTTATCAGTAGAAGGGCAGATTGCAATGTGTTAAGAGACACAGTTAATGACAGTGTGAAAACACACTATGTCAGTGTTGATGTTGAGCTTGATTCTTCTTGTTCGGGATCGTTCGGTCGTTCTTCAATCTTCTCAGGTCCTTCCCCTCCTTGATTTGATGCTGGGTCAATGGATTAGAGTGGGCTTTAGCTTGGTTTAGTGTCAGGAGTGAGAAAAATGAGGAAAAAAGAAGCTTGAGAGATTTTGGCTATGGCTGACAGTTTAGGATTTCAAAGAGAGGCCTGGTTTTTTGCAGATTGCAGGAGCTATGGTTGATCATTTCCAAAACTTTTTTTATGGAAATGTAGCTCTTTCCAAGGCCTATCAAAGCCCTATGATCTTCGTCAGCATCATGACGTGTGCAGGAGGAATATGACGTACGAATCAGCAGCAGCACAGTCTGGACAGCGACGACGAATTTTTGCAATGCTGGAGTTACTGATCACCAATGTTATGGATTGAGGTGCTGGGATGAAGCGCCTTGAAGCGAGGAACAATTTCTCAGAAGGAAGCAAGTGAAGATATGCCCTGTAAGTGGAGATCCAGCTCCTCCAACACAGAAAGGTTGCAGGTTGGCTATGGCTGCCAAGGGGTAGAGAGTGAAAATGGAGTTGGAGATGAAGTCAAACACTTGAGCTGAGCTGGATAGAGATTGTGAGAAAAATGAGAGAGCAGAGAGAGGACCTGAACCATGCTAAGCCATGCTCAACTGCGCTCTGATACCATGTTACAGTTACGGGATCTAGAGCATGGCAGTGAGTTATGGTGGATGGAAGAAGAAGTGTGGACTCGTGATGGAGAAGACAAAGACACTGTTTGTTACACAAGTGAATTAGGTTCCAAGATTGAGACTTGGACTCATAAACACAATCTTGTGTATGTGGACAATGACACTGACACTTCATTGGAAAGAAAAGAGTACTATCATTGCATTAAGAAAAGGAAGCAAGTACAATGCTTTATAGGAAAGTAGGAAACTGCAGTATGCACCACTGTGCATATGGGATAGGTTAGCCTGCATGTCCTTGGCCCTAAAGCTCCATACAAAGAGGCTGTTTAGTGAGTGTGATTGCTGATTCTCAACAATCATCATCTGACTTTCTTATTGATATAGAGTCAATGTGATCTAAGTCATTAGTACTAGTGTGAATGGCATGAATGGTCCAAAAATACTAGATTTTTGGACAATTTTAGCCTATTTTTGATATTATTTATTGTAAAAATCCAAAAAAGTTAGAAATGCTTCTAGATTAGGATGGCATGCAAAAAAAAGTTGATTTTTTAGGCAGTAATGGGATTTTTCATAGAAAAGAAAGATTGGAGAAATCGCACATGTCGCGATCGCTGTTAACAAATTGAAAACTACACTTTGAACTGGAAGAAGGAGTGAACTAGGAGATCTTGGAGCAAGTATCCTGACGTTTTATCCCCCTTTTGGAGCCAATGGATCCATCAAATTTGGGTTCTGAGCAGCACAGAGGAGGCGGTTATTTTTTATGCATGTTTTTGGTCTACGAAGGAGCTCCAAGAGATCTAATGCCTAGAGATTGCTTCTTAGTAGTGCTAGACAAAGGATTTCAAGTTCTGTCAATACATATTGATTCAATTCATTGTGCTTTGTGTTTGTCGTGTTTACCTCTTGTCTATTCTTTTTCCTCTCTTCCATCTTCTATCTCTACTTCCTTCTATCTCTGATCCCCGGTAGATACAACCTTTCGACAAAACCCCTCTGACAGTGGTTTTCACTAGTGGGTTTCCTCAAGCTTGCAGGACTACGTGAGTAAGTACACTAACCCCCTGCTCTTGTGTCTACTATCCCCTTTCACGTAGTATCTCCTAAGGCAACGATAGGTAAGATTGTGTGCATCTCAGTGCCCTCCCAAAAGGCATTCACTTGTGGGGACTTAGACATTGGATTCAATGTTAGACTTGGTATGTGTATCATGGCATTGTGAACTGAGAAGTCTTGCAGTTTATATTCATTATTGTGTTCTACCCATCGCTTCAATTCTTACCAAAGTGCATAGTTTTGAATATGCAATTCTCCAAATGACAATGTCATAGAAGTTGTTATTAGTGTGATTAGAAATTTGCTATTTGTCTTTCCCTCAGCTTTATGGGCTCTTGCCAATGCCCTTGATTCATTTGGCTAGTCATGGCAACCTCATTCTGCCTATGCAATTGTTCATGTGGTGGTGTTTCCTCTGCTACTCTTAGATATGTGGGAGAGACCGATGGGCTTGTGGTTGAGAGTTCATTGCTCCCATCCTCAGTGATAGATTCATCTTCTTGCAACAAGTGAGCTTGTGCTTCCTTTATCCATTTCTTGACCTTATCCACAATCATTAGTTGTTGGTTGGGGTCGTGATACTCTCCAATCCTAGTGCTTCCCTTTTCTCTTGTCCTAGGAGGAGATGTTTTTACTTCAACATTAGCGACCTGTTTTCCTTTTGTTAATGTGGTTTCACTCTCTCTCTTGAGCAGCATTTTTTCCTCAGTCCTCTTTTTTCTCTGTTGCCACTCTTCTTCCCTATAGGGAATACATCTAGGTTGCTAGGTCCAAGTAATGAGATATCGGTTTGTTTTGTTTGAGTTCATGTCATGACATTTATGGGGATAGTTGTGGCATGGTTGTTGTCAGATGACTCAACACAAAAGAGTTCAAGCAACATAGATGGTATGATTGCCGAGCTAGTGGAGGGTTTTTGCCTAGGGCAATTGACAACATGTGTGTGAGTTTGCATTCGGGACACCTTAAGTCAGCCTTCTCTCTATTTGCTTGCTCCTTTTCAGGGCATTGAGATGAGGTATGCCCTAGATGGCCACACGTCCGGCCACACGTCCAACATGCTATGGGCTCGTGGTTCTAAGATCCTTCTATTGACTCTTGGAGTCTGGTCAACTCCTATTTTAGATTGGCTATAGCTTGAGTTTGGTTAACACTCTTTCCTTTTTCTTGTTCACTAGGGGCTGCTTGCTCACTAGTTGCTACAGTTGTCTCAACGTTCCTAAATGCATTGCTCTCTTGTTGTTGTCTAGCCCAAGAGCTTCTCTCTCTGAGCAAGTCATCCACCCATATAGCCTCATCAAATACTCTTGCAAGCACATCCCTTTGCATGTTTAAGTTTCTCACTAAGGCCTTATAGAGTTCTTTATTGTGGATCCCATTAATGAATATAGTAGAGATAGATCTCTCATTGGGTCACTCAGCTGCACATATCCTCTTTATTGTGGATCCCGTTAATGAATACAGTAGAGACAGCTCTCTCATTGGGTCACTCAGCTGCACATATCCTCTTATAGAGACTCCTCACATGTGTGACATAGTCTCGTATGTCCTCTTTGTTTTTTTGGCTGACATTCATTAGCTTAACAATGAGGTTATCAGAGAATCCTACCTCCAAGAATCTCTTGATGAAGAGATCCTTCAATTGAGTAAAGTTATTGCATTTGGTGTTGTCTAGAATAGTAAACCAACTCTTTGTCCCTTGTCTTGCAAAGACCAAATTCTTGTGCTCATTAACCAGGGTTTGTGAGCTTGTTAGCTTTACACACCTAATCCAATTGCTCGATGAAGGTGTAGGGATCATTGCCTACTTGGTATTTATTGAGTTGCTTTGCAATTATGGGTGTTTTTATTTGGCTCTTGGTGTTTGGGGTTTGGCTAGCAATGATGCTACCAAGGCTGTTCCACTTTGCTCAACACTGGTATTTTCTAGCAATCTTTTCATGAGTAGCTTTCTCACTATAAGGTCAACTTCTAGGGATCTCTCCCTATCAGTGTTGCCTCTCATTCTATTCCTACTTGAGATGATTAGAATCCAGTGAACCTCATTGATCTCTCTCTCCTAACACAACCTCTGAGCCCTTTGTTTGGCTATAACTCGCATTGTGTTGCAATGCTATCCTTGCCAATCTCCTCTCCTCCTCAAGGCTAGCTATGATAGCGGCCATTGGTGTTCCATGGTGCTCTATCCTTATTTTCTAATCGTACTTTGTAACAAGTCACCGGATGTCATCCAAGTACTTTGCCATGTTATTTAAGCTCAAGGTCAAGGTCGAGATTATTCTCATTCGAGCTAGTGCCTGCTGCCATACTGGTTGCCTCTTGACCCACTAGTGCTTCTATGAGGTCAAGTACACTGGCTAAAGTTGTATCCCTAATCTTGGCTAGTCTTTCCTTCTCCAAGCGGTCTGATGATTCTATCTTCTCTATGTCTTTATTTCTAGTGCCTTGGGTCACTTGTCTAATTCTCGGGGTTGTACTCCTACTGATGGATTCATTTTTAGCTTAATCCCTCTTAGTGTGTTCCTTGTTAATTCGATAGTTTATAAATATACAACACTTATACACTAGTAGTGCAAATCGAGGCATGCTATGCGAAATCAAGATTTATAGCTTTTACATGTTGTTAATCATTAGACGAACAAGGTGGAAAATCTGGAAAAGCTAAAGTAGAAAACAAAGGCCAAGGCAAAAGTGAAATGGAAGACGAAGGCGTGCCTAGAAAAATATGGAAGCACAAGAAATGCAGAAAAGTCCTAAATAAAGGAAAAAGGTACACAAGAAAAAGCGTGAGTCAATACTTTTGTAAAAGAGCACAAGCGCATCATGGTTTAATTTAAATAGCCCGGGGCTCTCACTCGTGCAATTTGTAATAAAGATAGATGGGTGGTGGAAAGGAAGCTAGGAAGATAGAAAGGACAATGGGAAAAAGGGCCTAGGCCACGGCCGGCCATGTAAAAGAGGGGATAAGGGGATGACCGCCCAAAAGGGATTTAGGGTTTTGTATATAAACTTGAAAAGTGAACGAGAAGCTCATTCTTGTGTGTGGCCAAAAGTGGGTCTCCTCTTCTTCTTCTGCTTCTTCTTGCTTGCTTGCTTGAGCTTGTGCTTGAGAGAGGGAGTGTGAGAGTGTGAGGGAGTGCGTGTGTGAGGGTGAGGGACTGAGGAGGAGAAGCTCTCCATCTTCTCCTCTCTTCTTCTCTTCTCTTCTCTTGTCTTGTCTTGCTCGTGGCTATGGAGCTTGGAGCGTGGAGCTTGAGGATGGAGCTTGCTTGAAGCTTGCACTTGGATTATGGAGCTACCAAAGTGCGCGGGAGAGGAGGTAAGTCTATCGGCATGGAGGTAAGCTCACTACACCCATAAGGTAGGCATTGTGCGTCGGCTATGTGAGAGGTAGCCATGGCCGCTCGGCTTGAAACACTTAATCAATAAGCAGTCCGTAGGTCTCGGGGTAGAGCTCCGTAGCTCCGCACCACATGTGCTAAAATTCCTACAATGCCGAATGTAACCTTTGATGAAGTCAACTACATCCAATCATTTTCCTATCATTCGTGCTTTTGGAGGGGTTTTTGATTACTTTTAACATTTGAAATTGGATCCTCCATAGGTCATGACAAGTGGTTTGATGGGCATTTAGCCAAGTGGGTCAACTTAGGTCTCTATCTAGGGTAGCGGCCAATGGTCGGTTCTTTCAGTCCCCCCCCCCCCAAATTGCTAGATCAAGTTTTTTGAGTGCAAATAGTTCTATGGTTTCACCTATTGGTCCGGATTTCAACTTGGTTTATGGTCACTTGTGGCAATATGCCATAACAGGTCTCAAAGTGGCCAAAAAAATTCAACAATAGGGTTCTGGACAACTTGCGTGAGTCCTAGACTCCATTGTCCAAGTCGCAAATTTGACCGTCCGAGTGGGCTTCTCAAGGTATATGGTTGTTCAAGTGGTTGACTTGGACTCAGACGAGGAGTGCCCATTTGAGCCGGTCAACTAAAGTGGCTCAGACATTCGAGCCACAGTCATCCGAGGCCTATGGTCACCGTTTGAGCGATGCATGATAACATGTTGAATGTCACAAATTTCCACTTTAATGTCTTGATAATCAATACTCAATGCACCCATGGTTTTAGAGCAATGCAACAATTAGCAAAATAAGGACTTAGAGCATACCTGGAAGGCCTTAATGTGTCAATGGCAAATATCATAAGTGTTGCTACCTGTAGACCTGTCACTCCCTGTCTCTCTCTTAATAGCTCTCTCTCAATCTCACTGAGCACAAATGAGCTCTCTTTCCCTTTTTTTACCTTTTTTATTCTCTCTTTCTTCCCTCACACTCTATTTTACTTTGTAGATATACCAAATATTTTTCATTTCTTTCCCTATTCCCATGTTTTGTGGTTATCTAGAGAGTTATCTTTTCCTTCTTTTTCATTATTCCCTAAACCTTGATGTCTCAAATCTGATCAAAGTACACATCTCCTACTCTAACCAATGCATGAAAATCTTCCTAAATCTAAACTAATCCAAAAAAGAGATTGAATGGCATACAACTCCCTTGCTTCCTACCTAAAACCGGGTGCCCTTTTAGGAGATGCGAACTCTTACTGTGTCACTCAATTTGCACCACACAAGCACTCAAGTTCGAATCAATTGGTCTCAACAAATGGAACTAAAAAGTTATCACCCTTGTGGGCAAACCACTAAGACCCATGGATCACTTATTTCTTCAAGCATTTCAAGCCAAGGGCTATGGCTACCTCTCACATAGTCATGTGCACTCTTCCACACACTAATGTAGTGATCTTACCTTCAAATCTAATCGAGTATCCCCTCCTATGAATCCACCAATGGCTCCATGATTTAAGATACACCCTCAAGCAAGGTCCATCCCCAAGCTCCGACCTTCGACCTCCATAGCCATGTGCACAAGAAGGGGAAAGAGAAGAAGGAGATGATGAAGAGAGGAGAAGAAGAGCTTCTCCACGGTCCCTCACACACACTCTCTCCCTCTCTCAAATCCCTCTCTCGTGCAGAAGAAGGAAGGAAGAGCAAGAAGAAGCAAGAAGAGAACAAGTTTGGCTACATGCAAGAATGAGCTTATTTATTCATTTTTTGACTTTTACATATCATTTCCTTATCCTCTCCTTGGGTGGCCATCCCCTTTTTGGTCTGATCTTTGCCCATTCATCTACTCTCTTTTTTTCCTCCTTCCTATTAGTGTAGGCCTCAACTTGCACCTCTCATTCTTTACAATTGGCACTCTTATAAAATAAATTGCAATGCAACCAATGCTTTTCTTGCTAGCATATCATAGTGTGCTTCTGTGAGATTCATTTGTGGTTGATCTGATAAAATGTTTAGCAATATCTCTACAAGTAATATAGATGTGAGCATATGCAAGTACAAACTTACTATCCAACTAGATTCAATTTATTCATCTTGGAGAAGTATACAGTGTCGTCGAGTATTAATAGATGAGATGGAGGCTAACAGATTATGAACTCAAGGAAAGAAACATATAGATTTGTGGGTGGATGAAAATATTTATCCCAAGGATCCTTCCATAGGTAAACCTCCTTTTTTTTAAAAAATATTCATGACTACATAAGATATTTTGGGGAAGGTTATAAACGGGATGCTTGGCTATAGCATAAGGTTTTGCTCTACATCTTGCACATATATGGCTCAAATGAAGAAAATGAGAAAAGCATTATTATTTGCACAGACAATCATTTATTAGCTTAAAAATAAAATTGACATTTTAGAAAATGCTAATAAGTCATTACAAGACAAGCTAGCACACTTAAAGGAAACTCCAATAGGATTCAGAGAGAGGAAGAGACCATTAAAAAATATAACTAGCTTGTGTGAGAGAGTAAAGAAAAGAAGACCGACTCTTGCAAAGAAGTATGTCTCTAACATATCAGACATTATTATTTAAGAGAGTGAGGATAGAATCAGTCTTTTAAAAGAGACCATGAATAAGAAGGATTTTTTTAGGATTCTTAAGTCACCTCAGAATGTGGATTTGAGAGGCCCAACTCTCAAAGAATTGGTAAAGGACTTAAAGGGCATAGTAAAACCAAATGAAATTGTAAAGACATGTGATATCATGGGTATTAGTCAAAACAATTATCGTGCTATCTCTAGATTATGGTTTAAAAATCTTAAATGTAATAGAATAACTACATTTGGGTTGCCTCAAGCCCTTGCAGTATCAGTTGCAAGGACTACTTTGAATCCTAAGATTCCACATGTTTTTGGGAAATACATTCATATTGAAGTGTCTATGCCATACAAAAAGACAAAAATAAAATCTAATTTTGAATACAATGCATTCAACAATATATGGGTTGATCTAAGAAGAGTGCAGATTGCAATGGCTCACATGTATAGACTCATACATGAGGAATGTCACAGTGTTTTGAAGTTTCGCTTGAAGTTAGATGAAGCACAAATTCAAAAAGGAAAAAAGATGAAAAGAGTCAGTATTTGCATCATGAACAAGGTATTGGACTATAGCAATGGTGGGGGTCAAGCACCAATGTATAAGTTCTAGTCTGAGATAAAGATTCAGTGGGTTGGTTCTTCTTGCATATGGTAGCTCAGGGGGATGATTCTTGATGCCTTGGGCCACCTATTGACTACTATATTTCTTAGTCTTCAACAAATATTGATCACATGGAGCAAGAGGACCACCTAGATAGTTTGCACCATTTTTTCAGCCCTTTGCTTCTTGAAGAATCAGCAACCTTCTCCACCATTGAAGCTTCTCACTCATTTGGTTGACCTATGTGGTAGCCCTGACATGAAGTACTTGCCTTCTAATGCTTGATCTTTCACTCTCCTTCAGACCCATGGAAGCTTTCTTCACAACCCTAGCTATGGCTGAAAATCGACAGCATGAAGATTTCAACAATTTCTTGAAGTTTTGAGTCAATCTTGGTGCCTTTTAACTTCAAGAGGTGAAAGGCAAGCATCTACAACCAACATTGGGCATACATTGGAGCTTCCAAGCAAGATTGTATCAAATTGGGGCAAAATAGGACAGCCATCAATCTTTGTCAAATTTTCTTCCTTGAGGCTTCAATTCATGGGGGATTTTGTTGTCTACAACCTCGAGAAGGTTTAATTGAAATTATTCTATCAAGATTGAGCTTACATTGAAGCATTCCTTCAAGATTGAAAGCACTTTTAGCCTCTTGAACATGGTAATGTCTTTTGTAATCCTAGATCCTATCAAGATTTTACATTCTTTAAAGCTCAAAGAATCTTCTCCAACAAACCATTATAGACTTCTATCAAAGCATTGGATTCTCTTAATGCATTGCAGCAATCTTATTCATCAGGAGCTGAAAATTATATGGGAACAATCAACTTGGACAAAGCTTTCTTGAAGCCTACCTTATGTTCTTCAACCTTGGCCCATGGATGGTTGTTTATGCTAAATATTGATTGGTTGGATTCATCTACTACTCTTCATTAACATTAAAGAGGTAATTATATTGCTTTCAACTGAATCTCTATTTTCATCCAATTGTTGAACTAGTCCTATTGTTGATAAAGAGACATTGAGTGTAATAGATTCTCTTAATCCCCATTGAAGGGAATGTAGAATTTAACCAAGGATTGATTATGATTGCTTTATGAATCCTCTTTCCTACCCATTCAAATGTTGATGTCAAATTGATTGCATAAATGCTACTCACTGTTGCCTACTTAACTCGGATTTTTGTTGGCAGATGATTGAACATTGATGCTATAGGACTAAAATAATGATGAGAATGGTAAGTGGGAATATTGTAAAGGTAATGAGTCACTACAAAAGGGTAATGCCCTATCCATAGCCTTTTCAATTTAGTCATTTCCCAATATCCGCTTGCATATTTCATTGAAGAATTTAAAGGATATTTCAGTCAGTGCATAGCATCCTTGTTTGGTTAGCTATTAGAACATACTTACCATGTTGATTCCTGTGAGGAAAAAGTGGATGCCAAGTGAGTCAAGAAGACAATAGAGAGGTGACCCTCCCTTCTTGATTCTGACCTTGAGGGGTACACAACCTAGCTTGAGGAGGAACTTTGCACACCCCTCTTGTCTCAAAATTCATGCAATTTTCAAATTTAGGTGCATGTGCATTTTCCATTGTCAGAGTTTAAGAGTAGCGTAGTAGTGATTAGACCTATTTAGAGTACCAAAAGTCATTAAGGTTCCATTGGAACAACATTTGAAGATGTACAAGGCATCTACTATTCTTCGGATACCTACAGCACGTGGTCATAGTTTTATAGATATTTATAGTATGTACCTACCAATATACAAGTTATTCTTGAGCCCTATAGATGCCCCATAACCCTCTTCAAGTTTCTACAAAGGTTTACAAAGGTTTCTTCCATTTAGGGTACTCCCAGGGTCAAATAGGGTACTTACAGGTGGTAGATAGGGTGTAGGAAACTTCTGTTTAGAACTGAAGATTCAAGTACAAAAAATTATGTCCTGATCCAAACTGAGAAATTGGTAGCTCCATTTGAAGAGAGGATCCTAATCTTTAATTTGAATTTAAAAAAATTTCGATCCGATAGTAGAGCTCAAGTTATTGTGCTGATTTACTAACACTAGGTATAGTGAGACAACACCCAGACAACATACAAGGGGACACTATTTGTCATTATTACACTATTTGTCACTATTTGTCATTATATAATCCCATATAATAAGCTTTCCATAGACTAGAATTGGTGCTATATTCTGAGAGAAACAGGGGATTTATCAACAAACTGTCTACTACTATAGCACTGTCTTCTAATAGCCAAGAATAAAAAGAGAGGCCCCATTACTGAAGCATTGAATGATGGTGTCATGAATTTTCAAGAGGATAAAATTTACACAAATGAAACCCATAAATTTAAGCAAATACATGAAGACTTAAGCATTGGGATTGCTTACAGCACACATCAAGAAAGGGGTGACACACATGAAGTACATGTAGTGAATGATTACCTTTTATTGTCAAAAGAGTTGGGGCATGTGAATGAAGGCCTTTCTAAGGATTTGAAGACTTTGAATGAAGGATTAATACATATGAATCAAGGTTTGTTGCAAGTGATGGCACAAGTAAACAAGGGTATCTCTGATTTACAACAAAGCAACAAATCTTTATTCTAAGAACTCATTTTAGCCATAGAGGAATTGGGAGCAAGCCACAACGGGAACCTCAAACTATTGAATATCCACATGCAATCCTTCCCATCCAAACAAAGAAAGTTCCTAGCCATCTATGCATACTTTTGAAATGAGAGAACATCTAGAGTGAGTCCTAGTTGTATATACTTCTGCTATTTGAAAAGAAATGAAAATTTACCTTTCATCATACTTGGTCCTTTTTAAGGATAAATATGATAATATAAATGAAGGGGCCATCTTACAATGAAAAGGAGTATAAGAAAAAGATCAATGTCACTACTTTCAAAGGGGATAACGCTTCACCTTCAAAATGGGAGGACTGGATTAATAAGCTTGAATTGTACTTCACCCTTTATCCTAGAAGTGAAGAAGCCAAGATTTATTTTGTGGCTCTTCATCTTGAAGGTTACGCCCATAGTTGGTGGCATTACATGTAGAAGATTGGGCAAAACTTTCTCACTTGGGAGGATTTCAAGCAAGCAATGAAAGCTATTTTTGTTTCTCCTTTGGAAAAAGAAAGACTCCAAAGAAGATGGTATGCATGTGCTCAAAGAGGAATGTTTATACCACTCCAACGCCTACTTGAATCTCTCCATGTATGCTAAAGGTATTTTAAATTTTGCTAAGCTGAATAAATACGTTTTTGGTTTTGACGATGCCCTATCATCAAAGGTAGGAGATCAACAACCAAAAACTTTACATGAGGCCATACAATTGGTTGAAAGATATTCCTTGAAGTACAAGAGAGATATAGGAAATTTCCAACAAAGGAATGTGGGCAATAATTTTCCAACCAACCAACAAAATATGGGCAAGTTTTCAGCCAATTAAGAGAGACAATAAAGCCAGAAAATAGGGGGTATAACAATCAAAATAGTTATAACAGCAAAGTGTCAACTTTTCCCACTATTTATACCTCTAAATAAGGTGAAAATTATACACGAAAACATGGGTCAAATTTAAAAAATGTGGCTGAGACAAGAGGCAAAATTTCTAAAGTGGAAAATACTCCTAAACTATCCAAAACAATTCTAACAACAACTTCCTCCCTCATGACAAGCTTAGAGAAATGCATGCCAAAGGATTATATTTCAAATGTGGGGAGAAGTGGTCACAAGATCATAAGCTGGAGTGCAAAGCCAAGAATTCAAAAATCAATATGGTAATCACTCAAGATGTTGAAGTTGAAGAAGAAGAGGAACATGAGGGAAATCTACTTCATGTTAATGCTTAACCAATGGTTGATGAAGTCCATGAAGAAGATGTCAAGATTGTGGGAGAGAAGGAAGGAGTCTCACTTGTAGCTTTCTCACTTACACAATGGGGGAATACACACAAAGGTGGAGGCTGAAAACAATTTTCCTCTTCTTAGTTGTGTAAGCCAAAAAGAACTCTAGTACAAAGAAATAGAAGAACCCTGTATATGGGTCTCAAACCAAACTCAACTAACTAAGGTAGCATACTAATTGAGCCACGAACTAGAGTAGATAAGGATAGATGTCATCTAGCTATTATTCATGGGCGGTGTACCAACCACATCTGCAGCTAACAAGCCAGTGACATAAATGCACAACGGTCACCCTGGCATATCACGAGTGGAGCTCGATATCTCAACACTTCCCCTCGAGCTCAATCCCAATTCTTGCACACCAAGCAGGTCTCTGAACTTGCACAACTTCTCTATGCCCAAAGCCTTCGTGAATATGTCAGCTACCTGATCCTCTGTGCTGACATAAACTAGATCGATAAGACCTAGTAAAACCCTCTCCCACACATAGTGATAATGCACCTCGATGTGCTTTGTTCTAGTATGATAGACTGGGTTATTTGCCAAGTGTATACTGCTCATGTTGTCACAATAAATGACAACTGGCCCATCTGTAGGCTGATGCATATCATAAAGTAGCTTATGCAACCAAGCTACCTCACATGCAGCCATTGTTGCACCCCTGTACTCAGCCTCTGTGCTCGACAAGGCAACTGTAGGCTGTTTCTTGCTGCTCCAAGTGACTGCAGCACTCCCAAAAGAGAACATATATCCACTCATAGATCATCTATCAGAAATACTACCAACCCAATCAGCATCAATGTATCCATGCAACTATATCTGAACCCCAGTCTCATAAAATAGTCCATACTGCAATGTGGACTTCACATACCTGAGTATGTGTCTAGCCGCATCCAAATGCAGTTTCCTTGGAGCCTGCATAAACTAACTTACCAATCCAACAGCATAGCTCAAATCTGGCCTGGTAATAGTCCTATAAATCAAACTTCCTACTATACGTCTGTACATAGTAGGGTCTTCCAGAAGCTCACCTGCATCTATGCTCAGCTTCACATTCTGCTCCAAAGGAACTGAAATAGGCTTACAGCTTGTCATCCCATATTTGGACAGCATGTCCAATCCATATTGCTTCTGCAAGAGCCATATCCCACTTGGTGATCTAATCACCTCAATGCCCAAGAAATAATGCAGCTCTCCCAAATCCTTCATCTCAAACTTTTGCTCCAATAGCATTTTCACATGAAGGATATCTTCATCACTATCACCTGTCATAATCAAATCATCAACATAAATGACAAGTAGCATAATACCTTTCTCTGTTTTTCTCACATAAAGTGAGAAATCTGCCTTAGAAATCTGAAAGCCAATAGTGACAAGATATTGTCCTATCTTGTCAGACCATGCTCTAGGTGCTTGCTTCAAGCTATACAAGGCTTTCTTCAACCTGCAAACAAACTCAGGATGAACATCATGCACATAACCTGGTGGCTACTCCATATAGACCTCTTCTTGCAAATCACCATACAAGAAGGCGTTCTTTACATCCATCTGATGTAAAGACCATCCCTTTGATGCAACCATAGCAATGATTGCTCTTACGGTTGCCATCCTTGCAACCGGATTGAATGTTTCTTCATAATCAATGCCATATGTTTGTGCATACCCCTTGACTACTAATCTTGCCTTGCATCTATTCATAGAACCATCTGCATTGTGTTTCACCTTATAAACCCACTTACAACCAATTGCATTCTTATCTTTAGGCAAAGGTACCAATTACCATGTAGCATTTGCTTCCAAGGCATCCATTTCTTCATCCATGGCTTTCTCCCATTTTTCTTTTTCCGTGGCTTGCTCAAAAGAAGTGGGTTCTGGTTCCTGTATCACTTTGACCATATAGGCATAGTGAATGGCTGTAAATCCATCATATTTCAGCCTATCCACAGGATACCTAGCTCTATTAGACCTACGCAAATTAGGTTCACTCCCAGGTGCTCTCAAAACATCCCTGGTCTTCCTTACTCCAGGTGTAACAATAGAAGGAATACCCAACTCATCATCAATGCTCTGTTCTGAGCCACTGGATTCACCATCCACATAAGAGTGACCTGCATTCACATCAAACATGGGCTGATCTACCTTCTCTTTTCCTTTTTGTGAAACCTACATACCACTATCTACATTGTTTTGAGGAGATTCTCCTGATCTCAATCTGCCTGTCCATGGCGAAGAATGTGAACCACTGCTAGAGGACACTCCAGATCCACTAATATTTTATGACTGCTGCTGTGAATTCTGTGCAGCATTACCATTTTGTGCATCTACATCATCAATCACATTTACTGGTTTATACCAGCTACTCATCTCATCAAAAACAACATCTCTGCTCACTGTAAACTTACGAGTAGAAGGGTTATAGCATCTATACCCTTTCTGCTGTAGAGAGTAACCAATAAAGATACACTTCTCAGCTTTTGGATCCAACTTGGATCTCAACTCATTTGGCACATGAACATAGGCAATGCAACCAAAAATCTTCAAATGAGAAATATCTGGTTTCCTACCAGTATACCTCTCCTCTGGAGTCATCCCATGTATTGCTACAGTGGGAGTCATGTTCATTATGTAGACTGCTGTAGCAACTGCTTCAGCCCAGTAAAAATCTCTGGCAAGTCTTTTTCGTTGAGCATGGCACGAGATACCTCTCCAATATGCATGTTTTTCCTTTCTGCAATTCCATTTTGTTGTGGGGTATGACTGCATGAATATTACTACTTTATGCCATGCTCCTAGAGGAACCTTGGAAACTCATTTGAGAGGTACTCTCCCCCTCCATCTGACCTTAGGCATTTTATTTGCAGGCCTGTTTCTTTTTCAACCATAGCTTTAAGAGTTTTGAAATGCCCAAAAACTTCACTTTTCTTTTTCATAAAATACACCCAAACTTTTCTGGTATAGTCATCAATAAAAGTGATAAAATAATGACATCCTCCAGTAGATGCAGCTTTAGTAGTCCACACATCAGAGTGGATTAATTCCAATGGCTTCTTACTCTCTTGAACATGTCTAGGAAATGGTTTCCTTGCTTGTTTTCCAAATTGACAGGCTCCACATACCTTATGCATTTCTGCAACCTTGAATTTAGGCAATCCTGCAACAATATTTTGGGCTTGCATTGATTTAAGTCGTTGTACATTAACATGACCAATGCGTTTATGCCAGATATCAATATCTACAACTACACCAGTCCCATGTGCAAACATTACTGCACTCAATTCAGGGATGTCTACATCCAACATAAACATTCTGCCCTTCTTCTTTCCTTTTGCTATCAAGCGACCTTTATTTTTCATATCCTCGATAAAGCATCCATGAGAATTAAATCTGACCTACAAGCCCTGCTCAACCATCTGACCAACAGAAATCAGGTTCTTGGTGATATTCGGGACATGAAATACATCCGACAGGTATTTCTTTTTTCCATCCTGCATAGACAAAGGAATTTTTCCAATCTGCACAATAGGATGTGCAGTATCATTACAGTCGCCACAAATCCTGGTTTTTCCATTTTCCTTACATCCTGTATCCATTCTGCATGACCTGTCATGTGGTTTGATGCACCTGAGTCAACATACCACACATCATTGCTTTCTTCTGCACTTGTCACAAAATTGGTCATGTGCTGCACCATAAACAAATGCTCATTTCTGTCATCACCCTGTCTACTAGAAGATGCATAATTCCCTTGTTGCAATTTTCCATTCATGATGTCATTCCTAAAGGAAGAGGTCGAGGATTCATCAACAACAATAACAAGGATCGGATTACATGTCACTATTGTGGTAGGACTGGCCATGTAGCCAGTGAATGTTTCCACAAGAAGAGAGCCCAACAATTGCAAAGTGATCATCACCAGAACCAATACATGGAGGAAAAAGAAGAAGAAGAATATGCTTCCACATACACATTAATAAGTTTAAGAGTTTAAAAACTCAACTTGCATTCTCTTAAAAAGAATATTGAGGAAGATGAAGCAATAGCCGTACTGCTTGCAAGTGTAAACAAGGATCCATATGAAAATCTTGTGTCCACTTTAAGTAATGTTCCAAGCCTCACACTTAAAGATATTGAGCACTCACTACTCGATGAAGAAGGCAAAGTAAAAACCAAGAATGCAAAAGACAATGTCTCATCATCTAGGGAAAATCTTTTGTACACCAAAGGCAGATTGGAAAAATTCCTTTGTCTATGCAGGATGGGAAAAAGAAATACATGTCCGATGTATTTCATGTCCCGAATATCACCAAGAATCTGGTTTCTGTTGGTCAAATAGTTGAGCAGGGCTTGCAGGTCAGATTTAATCCTCATGGATGCTTTGTTGAGGATATGAAAAATAAAGGTCGCTTGATAGCAAAAGGAAAGAAAAAGGGCAGAATGTTTACATTGGATGCAGACATGCCTGAATTGAGTGCAGCAATGTTTGCACATGGGACCGGTGTAGTTGCAGATATTGATATCTGGCATAAACGCATTGGTCATGTTAATGTACAATGACTTAAATCAATGCAGGCCCAAAATATTGTTGCAGGATTGCCTAAATTCAAGGTTGCAGAAATGCATAAGGTATGTGAAGCCTGTCAGTTTGGAAAACAGGCAAGGAAACCATTTCCTAGACATGTTCACAGTAGTAGCATTCAACATTGCTGTTTGCATTTTGGCCTCTTTGCCATCCACCACGACCTCTTTGGCTCCCCCTGCCTCTAGAGTTATCACGTCCTCCTCCATAGGACTGGTTTTCTTGAGTTTGCTGCATATTCTGATTTCTATCACGGCCTCCATATCGGCCTCCTCTACCTCTACCTCTACCTCTTCCAGCATTTGAGTAGAAGACAGCTTCTTTTGAAGTTCCTCCTGAAGAAGATGCACCACCATTTCTCTACTCCTCAGAAATTAGAAGAGCAATCAACTCCTCAAAATTAGGAAATCTTTCACGGACGGAAATCGATGTTCGAAACTGTGCGTAATCCTTTCCTAGACCATTCAAGGTCACATAAACTAAATCATTATCTTCCATTGGCGACTCAATGGAAGCAAGTGCATCTGCAATCTTCTTTACCTTCATGTGGTAGTCATTGATGCTCATACTTTCTCTTTGCACATTGTGCAACTCTTGCTTGAGCTGCATTTTCTTGGCTTGCGTATTTGTGCTATACATTTTTGACAAAGTATCCCATGCCTCCTTTGGCGTACTTGCATCCTGAATATGCACAATCATAGAGTCTGAAATACCAATAGACAGCCAGTACATAACTTTTCTGGCTCTCTCATGCCATCCTTTAAATGCCTGCATTTGTTGTTGATTGGGAACATCAGGAAGAACTGGTTCTTCTTCATTTCCTGCAACGAATTCCCAATATCCTTTTCCCATAAGGAAATTCGTCATTCTAAACTTCCATGCTTGGAAGTTGTTCTTGTCAAGCTTTTCAGTGACAATCTGTGAAAGAGAATCAGAGGCCATTACAGAACACTGCAAAAAATTTTGTCACTCAAAAAACACAGCTTCAGCCTCACAAGGGCAAATCTGTAAAACTGACGAAAGTGGTATTTGACCACACAGTCACTTTCTAGTGACAATTTTGCATCAACAGGCAACAAGGATGATTCTGTAACTCCCAATGTCTCTGCGCACAGGCATACGATGCAATTTCTATGGTAACTTTTCACCGACCTGTAGAACAGTGGTCGCACAGCAAAAAACAGGGCCTTTTCTTGAGTACGTGCGGAAAACTTCCGCCTCTAAAACAGGCCCCGAAATGGCCTCGAAATAAAAAAATAGGGCAATCAAGGGCTAAAGCCCTTGCCCGCAGCATATACTGCCCTCTTGCTACACCGCGAAGGGCGTCTCAATCTGAGACAATACACTCTTGCACTTTTCGGTTGTGCTACCTGCAGAGACTTGCTCCCAAACTCAAAAAATGAAAGCGACACTAGTCCTCTTACCAGAACGCCATGAACTTGGTTTGCTTTCTTGATCTCCTTACCACGAACCAAGCTCTGATACCATGTCAAGATTGTGGGAGAGAAGGAAGGAGTCTCACTTGTAGCTTTCTCACTTACACAATGGGGGAATACTCACAAAGGTGGAGGCTGAAAACAATTTTCCTCTTCTTAGTTGTGTAAGTCAAAAAGAACTCTAGTACAAAGAAATAGAAGAACCCTATATATGGGTCTCAAACCAAACTCAACTAACTAAGGTGGCATACTAACTGAGCCACGAACTAGAGTAGATAAGGATAGCTGTCATCTAGCTATTATTCATGGGCGGTGTACCGACCGCATCTGCAGCTAACAAGTCGGTGACATAAATGCACAACGGTCACCCTGGCATATCACGAGTGGAGCTCGATATCTCAACATAAGAGGATGCCACTAATGAAGGATTCTATGATCCCATGGATGGATTTCCATTTGATCTAGGTGGCACTCATGATTCTCATGCTTCATTGTATACTATTTCGTATGATATATGGACTAGGTGCAAAGGGGAAAGTACACTTAGACTCAAAGGTATCATTAATGGTAAGGTTGCACATATTTTAGTGGATACATGCAGCACTCATAGCTGGGTCAACACTAAATATTTGAACGGGATGAAGTTGCTACCCATTGACATGGATTCCACCTTGCGGATATAAGTTGCCAATGGTGCATAAGAGTCTAGTAAAGAAGTGTGTCCATGTACTTCAATTGAACTATCACCCTCTTGCATAATATAAGTAGACTTGATCACTTTGGATATGGGGCCTATTGACATTGTTATTGGATATAATTGGCTGAAGACACTTGGAAAATTTACTCTAGACTTGGAACAAATGCAAATTAAATTTAATTGGCAAGAACAACACATAGAATTGAAAGGCATAGACCACAAACATATAGAACTCATCTCCATGAAGAAATTACGAAAAGAATCAATGCTAAGTCATGTATCTTCACTCTTTTGCTTATGAAAGTAGATGAAGAGCAATCATCAAATTAGCCATCTTCTTCTACAAGGAAAAAGGATATAAGACTGGAAAAGCTATTGGAGAAATACAAGGATTTATTTCAGCCACCATCATCTTTACCTCCAAAGCAAGAGGTTGATTATCCTATTGATTTTTTGCCCAACTCAAAGCTCATGGGTTTAATTCAGTAAAGTCAATCATTGTTTTCCTCTCCCATGCTCTTAGTAAAAAAAACAAGATGAATCATTTCATATGTGTATTGATTATCGAGATTTGAACAAGTCAATGGTCAAGAATAGATATCCTATTCACCAAATTGATGATCTTTTGGATGAGCTTAAAGGTGCAAAGGTCTTCACTAAAATAGATATTTGATCCAATTATCATCAAATTCGAAAGAATGAAGGAAGGAGATGAGTTCAAAATAGCTTTTAGGACTGAAAGAGGGTTATACCACTTCTTGGTTGTGCCATTTGGGCTTTCCAATGCATTTGCTACTTTTCAAGCCCTCATGAATAAAATATTGTAGCCCATGTTGTTCAAAATAGTCATTGTTTTCTTTGATGATATTCTCATCCATAGCAAATTCAAGGATGAGTATTTGAAGCATATACAAGAGGTCTTTGACACTTTATGAAGATACACACTCTTTGCCAAGATGACAAAGTATTCTTTCATAGAAGATGAAGTTGAATACTTAGGTCATGTTGTGGGAGAGCAAGGCATTAGAGTGGATCCCAACAAGGTGAAATGTGTTAAAGAATGGCCTACTCCTATGAATGCAACCTCTTTGAGAGGATTACTTGGGTTATCATCCTTCTATAGGAGGTTCATCAAGAATTATGCTCATGTGGTGGCTCCATTGACGAATAGACTTAAAAAGGAGGCTTTGTTTTGGGACTCCATCACCGATCAAAGTTGCAATAAGCTGAAATCTCTTTTAATTTCAGCACCTATCCTTGTATGCCTAGATTTCTCTAAGGAGTTTATCATATGTGTGGATGCTAGTGGAAGAGAAATTGGGACTATTTTATGTCAAGACCATGGAGTCATAGCTTATGAAAGTCGGAATCTTGATGACAAGGAGAGTCAATTACATGTTTATGAACAAGATATATTGGCAATATTGCACACTATTAAAAAGTGGCATCATTATATATATGGCAACCATTTCAACGTCAAAAGCAATCATCATGTACTGAAATACTTCCTTTCACAACCAAATTTATCTCCCAAGAAATGAAGATGGTTGGCTACTATTCAAGGATATGACTGTGAGATATCTTATATGTTTGGAAAAGGCAATGTGGTGGCAAATGTCTTATCAAGAATGTGGGCATGTTCTATCTCCACTATTTCAACCGTGCATAAGGATTAGATCCATGACATTCAAGAAGAGTATTTGCTTAATGCGAAAGCATCCAAAATGATGAAGGAATTTCAACAAGGAAAATGAGAAGAGTATCCAAATTATAAAAGGCATAATGGTCTTTTATGGTATCAAGGACGGGTTTTCTTGACTCCTCAATTGTCTTTCAAAGACCACATTTTGCGAGAGATGTACTCTTCACCTTTATTAGCGGAAAATCATGGTTTGTTCAAAATATTTCATAATATCCATAAGAGCTTTTATTGGAAAGGGATTTGAAGAGATGTTAAAGACTATATCATGAGTTATCTTCCATGTCAACAAAATAAGGATTCCATACTTCTACTCGGTGGTTTGCTTCATCCAGTACCTATTCCTCATGGAAAAGTGAACTAATATTAGCATGGATTTCATAACAGGATTGCCTATAACAAAACATGGGTGGAATAGCATTTATGTGGTGGTAGATTGGTTGACTAAATCAGCCCATTTCATTCCAACAAAGGCTCAATTTACAAGAAACCAAGTGGTTGATCAGTTTATGAAATGTGTATTTAAGCTTCATGGAATTCCAATGAGGATTGTGTCCAATCATGACACCAAGTTTATGGGCATCTTTTGGAGGAGTTTGTTCTCTTCTGTGGGGACTATTTTGACTCCTAATACGGCTTATCATCCACAAATAGACGAGCAAAGTGAAAGGATCAACAAATGGCTACAAGTTTATTTGTGTTATTTTTGCCATGACAGACAAAACGCATGGGACCATTTGCTTCATCTTGCAGAATTTTGTTATAATAATACTTATCACATGAGTATTGGAATGTCTCCTTTTGAAGCAGTATATGGCTACAAGGTTCAAGTGCCTTCTGTATTGTTTCATGATAATGTGAATCCTAATGTTGGTGAAGAATTAGAGAAGATGGGGGCTCTTATAAAGCAATGCAAGGATAACATTGGAAAATCTCAAGAGACAATGAAGGCCTATGTGAGTGAGAAAAGAAGACATGGTAAAGGTGAATTGGTTTTCTTGAAGGTTTCAAAATCCCATTGTGGTTCTCTTAAGGGAGGACATAATAAACTTGCTCATAGGTATCATGGTCCATACCAAATAATTAAGAAAGTTGGGGATCTTGCCTATCAACTTTACCTTCAACTACACGCATCCACAATGTCTTTCATGTATCTTAGCTCAAGAAGTATGTTGGCCCTAAAATCCAAGTTTTTGAAGAACTACCTCCCTTTGATGAAGATGGTTTGATCATTTATGAACCTAAAAAGATTAATGGTAAGCGAGAGAAATTTCTAAGAAATCGAGTTCTTGTGGAGTATCTTATAAAGTAGAAAGGTTTGCCTATGGAAGAATCTTCTTGGTAGCATGCTTCATATTTGGAACAACTTCCATGGCTTCTTCAAGAGAATAGCTCATTCACTAGACAATAATCAACTTGCTATAATAAATTTTTATTCTAAAGTTAAATACTTTATCTTCATCAAAATCTAATTTTGATGGCATGGCTGGACACTACATATTGTGATCTACATTTTTATACCTCACACATGAAAATTGGACACTTCTACTTTAAGATATGTCCAGATTTGTACTACAGCCTCTTTTGGACAGCCCACAATAGTTTGTTCCACTTACATGGTATTTTTTCATTGACTTATTTGGTCTTCTTCAGCATGGACTCCTATTTCAGCATGACCTCATCTATTTCAAGCTATTCTTATACTCATCCTTGTATCTTGTCCCAAATTCAGCTTTAAGGACAAAGCTCTTCTCTAGGCTGGGATGGCTTGTAATAGAGTAAAAATGCCTTCATAGCTTAGCCAATATTTAGCCTATTAGGGTTAAGTATAAAAGGCTAAGTCCTAACTAGCTAAGGATCTTTTTACCATTTTACAATATTTCATGTTTGAGGTCTCAACCTCCCACTATCTAAGAGAGTGCATACTCTTAGCCACCATAGCTTGCGGTGCATACCATGTTGCAGCCTCTCATTATTTGATTCTCAGCCATTCGTGGTAATATCATTTCATGCCTAGCCACATTGGCTATGGTTTCTTAGCATTTTAGTTTATTTCTTTGCATTTTCAGTTTAATGTTTCCTGTGGGGGAATTATCTTCTTTATAATATTAGGGAAAATGTAAAATATCATTGTAATTATTACATGGAAAGTATTGGGTCTAAATATTGGAGGAACTTGCGCTCTGCAAGAAGAGCCCCAATTAGAGACTCTATAGATTTGAGTAAATTTAAAAACAAAGAAGACACATGTGATGGACCTAAAAACGGGCTGGCACTGGATCATGCGCTAGCCGGGCCTCGTCACTACACACAAGACAACCCCTCGGCCTCGCGGCCAGGAGCGTCTATCAAAATCTCTGCCTTCCTAAACATTACGTTTGTAATACGTTGTTTGTAGTCCACTCTTCTCTCACCCACTACTCCTCAGAGGGAGTCCCTTACACATTGCCTAATGGCATGAAGCACAGACATAGGGGGTTCCTCCAACGGCTGAGTGCCGCCACCCCTCTGCGACTCTCCTACACCTTGGGGATTGGCCCCTCGATGCGTCGCTCAACATATAAACATGTCGCACAAAATCCACTCAAGGTACCATTTAATCGTATACAGGAATGTACCATTGTCCTTACTTCTCTTTTCCCTAGACCCCACGACTAGCCTATGGCTTAGGGTGTCCTATCTCTCACTCAACGTGGATCAAGGTCCTAATGAAAACAATTGCTGTGCATCCAGGATTTCTGATACCTTTAAATATTTCCACGATTTATGCATATTGTGGATGCTAAGTGCTCAAACAATTATGAAATCAATATTGTGCACATGTGGAAAACATCCTTTCAATGATTTTCGACTACCGTTCTTATGCGGCGTTGCACAAACCTAGCAACAAAATTCCCTCGTGCTACTAGGCTCTTATTTTATAATTAATCACCGACCTATATGGCATGCAAACAAAATCAGCAATATTTTCATCATGTGACTCCACATTTAGACACATTCTAACCACTCTACCCTTCCATCGATCAAATGTTGCATTGTTGTATAGATTTATAGGGCATTTTGCCATCATTTTATGTGTAGAAAGCGGGAAAAACACACTAGAACAAGAAGGTGGGGTTGAACTGAGGAAAATCCTCATGCTTCAGTCCCCACAAACATTCACAAACATTGTTCTTAATTTTCATTAATTTTTCGCACCCAAAATGCATTTTTTCCCTATTTTTAGTGATTTTCCTCTATTTTCCTTGTATTTTCCCTTATTTTCTACATTATTTAATTACTGAAAATTCAAAATAGGTTATGGGCTGTGGCCCTTAGTTCCTTCTTGCAACAAAATTGAAAATTTAGTTGGTGTTCCTATTCATTCTTCCATTTTTATGCCCAAAAACATCATTTTCCCTTGATTTTCCATATTTGACGTGTTTTAGTGTATTATTTTGAACCACAAGATGCATATTTTTCTGATTTTCTGATTATGATCAACAAGTACTCATGGAAAACAGCAACATAAACAATTTTTAGCCCACATGAACAACATTTTATCAATCAAAAGCCATGAAATCTCAAATTTCCTTTGAAAAAATTGAATTACCGCTTATTTGCGTGTTTTGGGTTTCGTGTCCATGGCTGCAAATCTGAAAATCAGCAGCACTTCATGTCCAGCATAATCACAAATCACCATTTCCGGCCCGTGGAGCAATCCGATCCATGCCGGACAAGCCTCCACCATTCTTTCTTCTTCCCACATGAATTCCCCCTTAGAGGAGAGAGAGGGAGGAGAGAGAAATACTAGATTTCTATCTCAGCATTCAGGCCATCAATTGAGGAGCGGAGGGCGGCGATAAGATCAGCATACAGAGGGGAATGAGGGACCAATGCCTACTCTATGGGTTGTATGCAACCCCCATGGTTGATCCATCAAGCAAGAGGCGCAAAATTCGGCGCATGCTGGCGTGATGTTCTCCTCTCTCTCTCCACGATTCTTCTCCAACATTTCATGTGACTTTCATTCTTGGGCTCCCAAGGGTCACTTACTCATTTGGGCCAAATTTTGTCTACCCCTTCAAATCTTGACCATTTCCTTGGCCATTTTCCCGTCCGGACTCGGAATTGAGCTCTGAAAAATCCTGGGCGTCCGGCTTAGCATTCGGCATTGGCCAGTACTCGTGTCAACCCGCATGACTGTCTGAAAATTTATGAAAAATCAACAAGTGTTGCTCGGGCACCTTTAAAGCACTTTGACGCTTAAAATCGTCCTAGATCGAGCCGCCGCCTTTGACATTGAATATTTTTCCCTTGATATTCATAATTTTTAGCTATTTTTAAGCACTTCCCAGCACCAAAATTCCCCTCTCATTGGCGACCACGGGATAGGGCGACTCAGCCCGTCGAATCCACGAACATATTAGCACATAAACAACCAAAGAAGCATCAAGCTTATACAAAATAAATATATAATAAAACTCAGCACAATGCTCCCCCTACCCTGGACAGAACCAAGGCATGACATCCACAAGGAGTAGGCCTAGCATCATCTAATAGAAGAGCCGAAGCGAGTCACGGACCAACTGCTCCAACACAGCCAAACTAAAAAACCTATCAAAGAGGTTGCCCTAAGTGGTAGTCTGAACTACTTACCAACTAAAGACAACACAACTAGGAGCTCCTACAAGGCGAGGACTCCTATAGCCTGATCAAGGAGGATTTCCTTCTAATACATTTCTTCTGTTAGGGTTTTTATTTTATCAACATACTTGGCCATATAAAAAGGAGGGAGCTGAGCGTAGTGACCCAAGGAGAACACGGCATTGGTCTCAGGACCTGTCTCAGCACCCAAGAACCTACCAAGCCCTCGCAAGGCGATACTTAATCCTTTTCTAACGCTCACTTTTATTTTCGCTCCAACCTTCCTTGTTTTGCTATTATTTTCAGCAAGAACCCACCCCTAGGAAGACAACGTATCGGCCCCGGGTCTAACTCGTCCCCAGGAACCTACCAGGCCTTCGCAAGGCAATGATCAACTGCTTATACATTTTCATTTCTTTTCTTTTCTTTGATAGGGGTTAGAACCCCTTTTTACACACCTTCGTAATTATATTCATGTTTTAGGATGTTCAAGGTTTCTTGACATCATCATTTTTATCTTCTGGCAGGCTTCTCTAACTGCCTCACTACTAACAAGAACTCCTAGAACGGCTGCCTAGCAGGCTAGTAGAACAGGGCCACTCGGACTTCCTTCTAAAACAGGTCTTTCGATGCCTGACAATGTCTTTACACGAGGCAATGACTACTCTGACCTCCCTCAAACATACTTAGCCTAATCCTGGGACTTCATGCCTTGGTTGCCGGTCCCCAACAAAAAATATATCCCCTCGACAAGTACAGATACACATATAATAGGAAAGAAAGGTACTCATAAAGGAGAGATATCACCTGGATTGGCTACAAGAAGCTTCCATCGTAGCAAAGGCTCCTCCGAGCTCCACCAACATTCCACGAATCACGAAACCTGTCCAGCACAACACTTAAAACAAAAACCCAATTAAACGCACCCGTACTAGACAAGGAAATGGCCCTCTTGGCCTAATGAAATGAAACACTCCACTACAAAACTGAATCGGCCCTCTTGGCTGAATGAAATCAAACAATACTACGCATATCATCCACCTAGAAACAACCATGATAGACATCAAAGCATACCATTCCCAGGGGAACAGAGGCTCGTAGCCCTAAATTAGGTGCATTAAATTATGACCCATCCCTCCTGCGTATATCGCAAGAGGTGTTCGCATCACATGTCGTCTAATCAGTCTGTGGGTCCAAGATAATAAAGGCCGATGAGTCTCGCTTACCCTCTGCATCACCCAGATCAACCATCGTCTGCCAAAGAGGGCATGTTCAGAAAGCATACCCCACAAATGACCAGGTCCTGTCTCACCATCAATAGATATATCGGGACAAGGGCCACAATTAAAGAAGAGGTCTTCTTCATACGCAAAATTAGCCAATGAATCGGCAAACTGATTCCAATTTCGTGGAATCAGCTGAAAAGACACTCTCTCAAATTCGTCTAGCAGGGCTATGGCAGTATGATGGTACATACAAAGGATGGGGTTTCGCACCATGTATGTCCCATTGAGTTGATTTAAAACCAACTGAGAGTCCCCTTTCACCAATAACCGGCGGATACCACCCTTCTTGGCAATATTCAAACCCATAATCAGGGCTTTGTATTCTGCCATATTATTGGTAAAATTCACCCCGAGATAAACAGCTAACTTCATGACAATGCGTCGTCGGGGGTCTCGGATGACAACTCCTACACTTCCTTCTTTACATGCACCCCTGGACGCCCCATCAAAGTACAAGGTGTACGTCCATAAAGGGTTTACATATCCTGCCATCCTGAACTCTACTCGTAATTATGGTAGTCGAAATTCAGCGTATTCAACGGGTGGATTGTAGGCTCCATCCCTCCATCATCATTGAATTCAACAGGGATGCTCGTCAAAATTTGTAGGCAGTGATGGCAGAAGACCGTGATCTCCCAAATAAATGTTTCGCCTTCTTGCTCAGTCACCTTATATCCTTTGCTCCACCAAATGAGCTTTCCCTCATAATACCTTTGTTCTAAATATGGGTGTTCTAAATAACGGATCAGACGACCCATCAACCTCTATCACGATTTCCTTGCATATATTTTTTCGATCTCACCTAGACCTGCAAGGCAGTCATAGTATTAGTGCAATCAGAAATAATAAGGTTTAATCTTATTAAGATTAACCTTAGTTTTAAATTCTACCCCCTCAAGGTCAGCTAACAAGACTGTGGATTTATTCTTTCCTATTCTAACGATCCTATAGGTCCCGTCCCATTTGGGCTCTAGCTTGCCTGGAAATAATTCACGTCGTGCGTCATAATACAGAACAAGCTGTCCTTTCTTGAAGGTGTATTTCTTGGCTTTAAGGTCGTGTAGCTGCTTCATTCGGCGCTTCGACACTTCTTGGTGCAATAAGCTCTGCAGCTTAAGCTCATCTAAATGTGCCAGTGTCGTCAAGCGCTCAAAAAGTGCGTCTTCATCACTCAAAGAATGATTGATGGCAAACCGAATAGTCGGCAGCTCAATCTTTAAAGGCAAGACACACTCCTCCCCATATAGTAACTTGAACGGGGTATGGCCAGTGGCTCGTTTGAAAGTCGTATTGTAGGCCCACACTGCCATGTATAACTTTTTATCCCAATCCCGTTTCTTTTCCGACACAATTTTGGACAGGATGCCCACAAGCTGCTTGTTGGTGCTTTCAACTTGCCCATTGGCTTGCAGGTTATATGGGGTTGTCTTATTATGCTTGATTTGCCAAGTCTCTGTCAAACCTTTGATCACCTTATTCAGGAAATGGTTTCCGCGGTCCGACACTAATTCTTTCGGCGGACCAAAACGGCATATTATCTGCTCTAAAAGGAAACTAGCAGTTTCTTTAGCATCATCTTTCCTTGTTGCACGTGCTTCTAACCACTTTGTGAAGTAGTCAGTTGCTACAATGATATACCTCTTTTGCGTAGTCGACGACGGAGTAATAGGACCCACAAAGTCTATTCCCCACTTCTCAAATGGAAGTATCGCCATAATAGGGGTGAGTGGTCATTTCTTATTCTCTCGACTATCATGTTGTTGACATATATCGCATCTCTTAACATACGCAAACGCATCCTGGAAGATGGTAGGCCACCAATAACCTGCTCTTAAAGCCTTTTGTGATGTAAGCCGTCCAGCAAAATGGCCATCGCAAGCAGAATCATGGCACTCTTCCAAAATGAATGGCACCTCGTCAGGCATCACACATCGGTGATAGATGTCATCAACCCCTTGCCGATATAATGTACCTGCGATCAAGACAAACTTTAACGCTTGCTGCTTAATTTTCCATTTCTTAGCTTTAGATAATTCGGATCCCGCCTCTCCCGTCGATAAATAATGCGTTATTGCAGCATACCAGGAGGGAATAGATGCCGTATCTATTTTAAATAACAACTCCATGTCACTACCTTCAGCCACAGATTCTTTCGGCTCCCCAAAGTCCACAAGACATTCCACGATGCCTTGCAACCTTGGTGGCTTACTGT
The DNA here is from genome assembly GCF_053477565.2 of Lygodium microphyllum. Classification (NCBI taxonomy): domain Eukaryota; kingdom Viridiplantae; phylum Streptophyta; class Polypodiopsida; order Schizaeales; family Lygodiaceae; genus Lygodium; species Lygodium microphyllum. The sequence continues at coordinate 51,561,142 of NC_141146.1, read as the reverse complement.
TGATTTCATAATCAAATTCCTGCAAAGTGATCAACCACTTTGCTAGACGATCAGGCGGCTGTAGCTTATTGATCAATAATCAAAGTCCCTCCGCCTTCATATAAAGCACAACTTTCTCATAGAGAATATAATGCCTAAATTTCTTGGTCCCAAAGACCATCACTAGACACAATTTCTCCATGTCGGTATAATTGATTTCGGATACCCCCAGCTTCCGACTAGCAAAAGCAATCGGGTGATACCACTTCTCTTCCCAAATTTGGGCTAAACAGCAGCTGATACTATACATGGTGGCTGCTGAGAATATATAGAACACCTCACCTCTTTTAGGTGCTTTTAAAACAGGAGCTCTTGCTAGCTCTTGTTTCACATCCTCGAATGCTACCTTACAAGGGTCACCCCATACAAACGAACAGCTAAAGGACAATAAATTTGTAAGCGGCAACGTTCTTTCTGCCAAGGCGTTGATGAATCTACGGTAATAACCAACCGAAGACAGAAAGCTATGAACTTTCTTCGGAGTGCGTGGTGGACCCATGGCAGCTATAACTTTGACCTTCTTAGGGTCTGTCGCAATTCCAACCGAACTTACCACATGACCCAACAATAGCCCATAAGGTACTCCAAAAACACACTTCCGTGGGTTTAGCGCAATGCAAAATTGTCTACATCGCTCAAAGCATTTTCTTAAAATGATCAACTGCCTTTCTCTCACGGTGGCGGCCCCTAAGTCATCAATAAACACCTTTAACTCTTCAGGGGATATGTCACCGAATGTCTTATCTGCTGTTCGTTGCCACGAACCAGGCGCATTGCATAAACCAAAGGCCATCACATGGTACGCAAAAGTACCAAATACAGTGATAAAAGTTGTTTTCAACTTGTCCTCTTCTGCAATTGCCATTTGATTGTATCCTGCAAAGCAGTCCATAAACGAATATATCTCCCTACCCGCTAATTGATCCAAAATCTGGTCAATAAATAGCAACGGGTAGTAGTCCTTAACTGTCTGCTTATTCAGCTCCCTAAAGTCTACACATAATCGAATTTGATTATTTTTCTTTTTTCTGATCACAACCGGCGAACACCATTCCGTGTGTTGCACAGGAAAAATCAAACCCGCTTTCCGAAGCTTCTGTAACTCTTTAAACAGCCCGTCCCTTAGTTCGAAAGGCATATGCCTTACTTTCTGTCGTACAGGACGACTGCCCTCTTTCAACGAGATTGTATGAACAACAAGACTAGGAGGAATGCCTCTCAGCTCATCATAACTCCAGGCAAAGATATCACGGAATTCCTGAATCAAGGCCACATAGTCCTCCCTTTCTACTGTGCTGAGCATAGAACCTAATTTGATTGGTCGTGAATCATCAGGCGTACCAAGGTCTAGCTCGATAACATCTGCATCTCTTATACGATCTTGGCCCTCTATCAGCTCGTTCAAAGTGATTTGATAGATGTCTTCCGTGGTGGATCCCTCTTTGGACTCATCACTCGATGATGTCTCACTGGCAGACAAATCTTCTAATGTCTCCAATTCTGTAGAAGATAGAGGAGCTCTCTCACTCTGCAGGGACTTAGGATAAGCATCAACCACCACGCGTTGGGCACCTCTGTCGAATATTAGTCGACCGGCGGGTATATCTACTTAGCAGTCCACTTGCAAGATCCAAGGTTGTCCGAGTAATACTTGGTAACCTGGAGGCCCTACAAAACGAATCACCCTAAAGTCCAACATGCATTCTACATTTGCAACAGTGACATGGACCTTAGTAATGCAGCCTTCCGTCTATCTCAAACTATCATCTGCCATCCTGAGGATTGTGGAGGTATCCTTCTGGATCGCAAGACCCAACCTTTCCATCAGTTCAGAACTCATAATGTTAACAGATGATCCCGTGTCGACAATGGCATAATCTACTAATATCCCATCGACATAGGCTGCAACCCTTGGGCAATGCTTCTCAGCATGCTCGAACCAATCATCACCAACTCGCGCAATACCCAAAGGTTCCACGATATACCCGGTACGTAGGATCTTCCTAAATTCCTTGCGTACTCCTGGGGAAAGTTTAATAAGCTGTAAAAGATTCACATCCGGCTTGACTTCGCAAAGAGAGCTCACCAAATCGAATTCATGATAGTTCGATAGAGCTCGCTTTTCACACCAAACCATCCGCTCTTTAGGTCGCTGAACCGGCTTTATTGCCTCTTTCTTAACTTTCACCTTCTTCTTTGGTGGTTCCTTATCGGCTTTACTCTCCACGGGCTTCAAAGGTCCCCCTTCCATGGCAGGATCCAAAACTTGTGTTCCTTTGTCGCCTTGTTTAAGGTTTCCGTCGAAGGCTTATCCTTGTCGGCTTCTCTACCCTTTTGACCTCTTGTAAGAACAGCTCGCAGATTAGAGGTTTCAGCATCATTAATGCGTACAGCCTCAATCAAACTAACCCCACTACCACTTGGTAGCTCCTCCACTGTAGTCTTTGGTCATTGAAGTATTTGTTTAGGCCCATCTTCTCGCTGGGAATCATTTCCTTGGGCACGATGATTAACAGGCCCTGGTTGCCGACTTCCTCGCTGGAGGGAACTGATCTTACTCCAGCAAGTAGCTGCTAAATGGCCGGATTTTCCACAAATGTCACACTTAACATTTGGGTAATTTCTTGGATACTGTTGCCCACCACACCATTTGCAACTAAACCTTGAAGGTGCACCCTCATCTAGGTATCTACTTCCTATCAAATTTTGTTGTTTTTTAAGGAAGTTGACATCAACAGATATTTGTCGATACTGCTTTGTTATCATGTCGGTATAATGCTTCATCATGTCCTTAACCTCGCCAAGAACATTGGAAGCGCTCGACTCATAGCCTTGGTCATTACCATGTCGTTCCATCGGCCTAACAATTCGATTAGGCACTGGTTGTTGAGCCACAGGCATGGTATTAGAATTGACCGCCTGGCCTCCACCATTTGGAGCCATTTGACTACTCGTGGGCATCGATATGCTAGGGGGAGCTGGTAATAAAGGCACATTCCGTATCATGTTCCCTCTCCCATTAGGGTTAGCCATCGCTATCCCTTGGCCACTACTGCCATTGGTCATCGCCATATTGTTTCCCAATACTAAACCCATATTCGAATTGCCTTGAGAAGCATAGGCTGCTTGTAGTCGGGATTCCACCTCTTGTGCTCGTGTAATGGTAGTATCTATATCCCCCAAGGGGACACTACTCAACTGCAATTAGATATTAAAGTCCAAACCATGTAGGAAATATTGCAATTGGGCAGCTGCAGGGATAGGAATAGAGGTGTCCAACTTACGGAAAACCTCTTTTATTTTCTTCGCATAAGCACGAATATCCTCATGTGGTTCTTGGCGGGTCACGTTGAGTACACGCAACCAATATTGCCCACCCCTTTCAGGACCGCCACTTTTAAGCGGCTCCCAGCAGATGCACCACTGATGGACCTAAAAACAGGCCGGCACTGGCTCATGCACTAGCCGGGCCTCGTCACTACGCACAAGACAAACCCTCGGCCTCACGGCCAGGAGCATCTATCAAAATCTCTGCCTTCCTAAACATTGTGTTTGTAATACGTTGTTTGTAGTCCACTCTTATCTCACCCACTACTCCTCAGAGGGAGTCCCTTACACATTGCCTAATGGCACGAAGCATAGATATAGGGGGTTCCTCCAACGGCTGAGTGCCGCCACCCCTCTACGACTCTCCTACACCTTGGGGATTGGCCCCTCGATGCGTCGCTCAACATATAAACATGTCGCACAAAATCCACTCAAGGTACCATTTAATCGTATACAAGAATGTACCATCGTCCTTACTTCTCTTTTCCCTAGACCCCACGACTAGCCTATGGCTTAGGGTGTCCTGTCTCTCACTCAACGTGGGTCAAGGTCCTAATGAAAACAATTGTTGTGCATCCAGGATTTCTGATACCTTTAAATATTTCCATGATTTATGCATATTGTGGATGCTAAGTGCTCAAACAGTTATGAAATCATTATTGTGCACATGTGGAAAACATCCTTTCAATGATTTTCGACTACCGTTCTTATGCGGCGTTGCACAAACCTAGCACCAAAATTCCCTCGTGCTACTAGACTCTTATTTTATAATTATTCACCGACCTATATGGCATGCAAACAAAATCAGCAATCTTTTCATCATGTGACTCCACATTTAGACACATTCTAACCACTCTACCCTTCCATCGATCAAATGTTGCATTGTTGTATAGATTTATAGGGCATTTTGCCATCATTTTATGTGTAGAAAGCGGGAAAAACACACTAGAATAAGAAAGTGGGGTTGAACTAAGGCAAATCCTCATGCTTCAGTCCCCACAAACATTCACAAACATTGTTCTTAATTTTCATTAATTTTCCGCACCCAAAATGCATTTTTCCCCTATTTTTAGTGATTTTCCTCTATTTTCCTTGTATTTTCCCTTATTTTCTGCATTATTTAATTACTGAAAATTCAAAATAGGTTATGGGCTGTGGCCCTTAGTTCCTTCTTGCAACAAAATTGAAAATTTAGTTGGTGTTCCTATTCATTCTTCCATTTTTATGCCCAAAAACATCATTTTCCCTTGATTTTCCATATTTGACGTGTTTTAGTGTATTATTTTGAACCACAAGATGCATATTTTTCTGATTTTCTGATTATGATCAACAAGTACTCATGGAAAACAGCAACATAAACAATTTTTAGCCCACATGAACAACATTTTATCAATCAAAAGCCATGAAATCTCAAATTTCCTTTGAAAAAATTGAATTACCGCTTATTTGCGTGTTTCGGGTTTCGTGTCCATGGCTGCAAATCTGAAAATCAGCAGCACTTCATGTCCAGCATAATCACAAATCACCATTTCCAGCCCGTGGAGCAATCCGATCCATGCTGGACAAGCCTCCACCATTCTTTCTTCTTCCTTCTTCTTCCCACATGAATTCCCCCTTAGAGGAGAGAGAGGGAGGAGAGAGAAATACTAGATTTCTATCTCAACATTCAGGCCATCAATTGAGGAGCGGAGGGCGGCGTTAAGATCAGCATACAGAGGGGAATGAGGGACCAATGCCTGCTCTATGGGTTGTATGCAACCCCCATGGTTGATCCATCAAGCAAGAGGCGCAAAATTCGGCGCATGCTGGCGTGATGTTCTCCTCTCTCTCTCCACGATTCTTCTCCAACATTTCATGTGACTTTCATTCTTGGGCTCCCAAGGGTCACTTACTCATTTGGGCCAGATTTTGTCCACCCCTTCAAATCTTGACCATTTCCTTGGCCATTTTCCCGTCCGGACTCGGAATTGAGCTCTGAAAAATCCTGGGCGTCCGGCTTAGCATCCCGCATTGGCCAGTAGCTCGTGTCAACCTGCACGACTGTCTGAAAAATTATGAAAAATCAACAAGTGTCGCTCGGGTACCTGTAAAGCACTTTGACGCTTAAAATCGTCCTAGATCGAGCCGCCGCCTTTGACATTGAATATTTTTCCCTTGATATTCATAATTTTTAGCTATTTTTAAGCACTTCCCAGCACCAAAATTCGGCTCTCAACATGGGACCCCATTCTTTCAATTCCTCTTAGAAATGTTCATATAAGTACTGCAAAGATTAGAATAATTGGCGATGTCTTGGCTAATGTCTCAATGATGGGATACTCAAAAGCCAAACACTTTTTAGGAAACCATACAAGAAAACATGTAAGTATTACTTGGGAGTATTGGAGAGAGCTGTGTGGGGATAATGACAAACATTGCAATCACACAGGGACTTGTGCATTTCTAAGAATGGAGGTTTGGAGACACCTCGATGTCTTTCTAAAGCTCCTCAAGCAACAAAAGACAACCTACACATATCTAGAAGAGTTCAAATGTTTGATTATAAATCTTGTTCAAGCAATAAAGGAAGCATGGGGAGAAAAGGATATCACATTTTATTTGGTAAGAGAGAATATTTAATCAACTTTTTCTTTGATAAAATTTCCAATGGCATAAAATGATTGTTACTCTTTTGCATTTGTAGCATATCCTTCATATCCATGGGCCTTACTTTGTGGAGAAGCAAGGACCCCCTAGCAACTTATAGCAGCCAGCAAGGCATGGAAAAATGTCACTATCAAGCACGTACAAGTTTTTTTCGAAGCATAAGACATGAGTTATCAAAAGAAATTTTTCGAAGCATAAGACATGAAGAGCAATTCAATTGTTTTTTTGACGATAACTTCAAAGAATGAATACTAAAGATGACAATGAAACTTGAGAATTCATAGTATTTTTCAAGATAGAAAAGTACAAAGCTAGCTCTCAAGAGCCTTAACATCTTTCTCCTCCTCTGGGATCTTCCCTCTATAATGTATAATTTTTCTTCTCTTGTATCCACCTATTGATTTTATATCAGTTCAATTTGCTACCAAAGCATACGATGAGAGGACCAAAAAGTATCCTATAGAGAAACCAAGAACACAACCAAAAATCCTAATTAGTATTGTCTTCTCTAAACATATCACCAAAAATCCTAATTACTATTGTCTTCTCTAAACATATCACCTTGTGTGCATTATATTGTAACCGAGAGAAACCCAATAGCCTTGTAAGTGCCTTAATACATAGTACATGCCATGTTTCTTTCTTTGAGAAGATGTTACGGGATACCATGAAAACATGGGGATTAATCCTTGTTGACTAATGGCCAAGTGCAACATCTTTGAATGAACTAGCACCAACTCTTGACCCTTTCCCTTGTCCCAAGAAGTTATCAAAATCTTCAATCTCCAAATGCAAAAAAGATGAATGTCAAATGAAAATTGAAATCAAACATATTAATGTATCTTACAAAATTGGAGATAACAGTACCAATTGATTTTCATCATTCTCTAGCTTAGTTGGATTCCATATATTAATTTATGATTGTGCCTCATTGGTATCTTGCAATTATTTAACATAGTGTGACTCCTCTCTTCCAAAATTGGAAATTCCATGTCAGTCTTGAAGGTGATTGAACTCCTCACGAGTAATCCCCAAATCTTTCTCAGCATCCTTTGCCTTATTGAAACAAAGAGAAAGAGCATCATCTGCATCAATAAACTTGTCATCTATAATTTCAGTGTCCAGTTTAAGTAACTCTTCTTTCGATTCATTTTCGACATCAACAAAGCCATTTATATCATTAGAATCCTTTGTAATGATTGCTAAACAATAATCCTCTGTGATATTAGCAAGCCTTTGGATGTCTGATAGCAATATGTATTCCTTGTCCTTAATAGGAAAAGATAGAAGAGAAGGAACAATATAGAAAGAAGAGGAGTCACATACAATGTCTACATTTACATGACTTTCTTCAATTATGGTCTCATCTTTGAATTGGGAAACATTTAGTTTGTCAACAATATATGCTTCTTGCTGGGGGTCCAAATATTCCTCTATATCCTTCTCATTTTCCACCTCATCTAAAAGGTAGAAGCTAGAACATTTCGGTTCCTCTAATTGTTGTTCATAAAATTTGATAAGATATTTAACAAGAGTATACACAATGAATGCAATTTCTTTTGACATAAGCCTACATTCCCTAGAATGAGTAGAACAAAACACATCTGGTGCACAAAGCTTGTCAAGATAATGAGATCCACGCTTCCTTGTGAATAGTACCTTCTCTAAAGGTAAGCTCCCAATAGGTGTATGAACATATTTCTTTGCATCCTTTAACCACAAGTAATGCAAGACTTTCAAACTCACCAAACTCCTCCACAAATTTTTTTTCCAAGAATTCAAGACATGCTCAATATCCCAATTAGGGTTGAAAACATCCTTTGCATTTCCATAGTAAGATTACTCCATGCCATTCTGAAGAAGAAAGTTTAGGAGACTTTCTAAGGGAGAAACCTATGTGATTTGAGACAATCTAGGAACCCTCAATGGTGACTTATATTTCACTCGAGACTTCTAGGCATTCCCATATTTGCTACTAAGAAAGGAGAAAAAGAAATGGGAATTTCATGAGAAAAGGAAGAACAACCAAAACCCCTTGACCCTGAACACAACCTTCTTCTTTTCCTCTTTAGAGTGATCACATCTTGGGAGCCTATAAAAACTTTTGGTTCAAACATCAAAGGATGCATGATATGACGTGAATAGATGAAGCCGACCACACAAAGAATGCCTACTCTCTTCATATCATTAAATGTCAATACCGCTGTCGAAGGGTTTTCGAAAGCCAAGTCGCGACCACTGAGGACTTTGAATAATTTCAGGATAGAAGGATAGATCGTCAATAGTGGCGGCCTCCACAAAGGATCATTTTTATATTTCTTCAGAATAGTTACAGCAGCAATAAAAGACGAGTACAGAAGATCCTCAGAGGTATATACAAGAGGTTTAGAAAACAGTTTTAGTACAGATCATAATAATGTCCAATACTATAAGGAATTTGAAGTCACAAATCTGTTCTCGGCATAGGAGAAAAACCAGCAAAATCACTCCTTAATACAAAACATCAATACTCGGTAAGTCTTCCCTCGGGTAACAATAATTTAGTACATATGAATGGAAATTTTCAGTCATGAACAGACTGGAACCTTATTCTGTCATCCAACCACGATGAGATATCATTAAATATGATGGTCACATTGTCATCAGACTTCCCTTGCAGAAGAAATTGCATCATCCCTTTATAAACTCGTATGATCTTCTCTTTGCTTTTTGCACTGTTATACAGAGCCTGGTTATGTGCCTGCAATAAATTCCCAGTGTTGTTTTGTGAGGCATCAATCAGAAAAAGGCCTCTACAACCAGTAAAGGCTTCTCTATTCTCTTTGCTTTCAAAGCTGCTGTGAAACAGTTACCAAATTCAGAATTCTGCACAGTTATTGTGAACACCAATTCTTTGTCAAGCACAGAGGTTTTGATTTTCCAAGTCCCTGACATATCCATGAATGGCTAACATGAAGGGGTTTTGCAACAGTATCACCTCCTGCATCAAATATAAAGGTAACTCTCTCTGCCCATGGTGTGTTGGTGACCTCTGCAATGCAGCAGGATAGATTTTTCTCATTTCCATCGAAGCAATAGTAGACACTCAGTGGATTCTGCTCATAATCAACACTAGTAGGCACAGAAAGCAAGTATACTAGGCCCACGGTCTGCGCGATACTGCGAGCTTACTGAGCACTCAAGTGATGACGAGAGGCTGCGGAAACGAACCAGAAAGGTGCAGAATCCAGGTTGACGAGGGTATTTCGGACGTGATATGCGAACTTGTGATGGACGGGCTCTTCTGAAATCGATGCTTTTCCGTTGAAGCCTCCTCCTCACAGCATCTGTCACAAGCAGCTGTCAATGCTTATTGCTCCCAAAAGTGTGCAACGAGGTGATAACCAAAGGTCTCTCTGATTATTCCTGCGCCGAGTTCCATCTTCCCAGTTGCAGAGCCTCTTCGATTCCCCATTCCTCTGCTTTATGCTCTTCTTCCCCATTTCTGGATTAAAGCGCCATCAGGAGACAAACTTCTGCTCTCCTGATCTGTGTAGCTGACACTATTCTCTTCTCTATCACTCAGCACTATTCGTGCTTCATCACTCAAATCGGATACAAGTCGCATGGGCATGAAGTTTCGTAGTATTCTCGGCGTAGCTGGGAAGCCGCCTGTTCGTCCTCCGTCGAAGCATCCCTGTGTACCCTCCCCATCAATCCTCGAATACTCTTCCTCCTCGTCCCTGTCTTTTCTCCAATCCTCCCTCTTACATACGACTCTGCCTCAGTCCGCACTCCAATCCCTGCGTGTCGACCCTTTCTCCCCTCTGAATTCTGTTGATTTCGATTCTTCATAATTCTCTGTTTCCCCCCAAAAAGCCTTCTTTTTCAAAAATAGCCATCCGTGGCAAAGCCTCCTTTTAAAAATAGCCCAAAAGCTTCTCTTTTTCCCCTCAAAGCACGGCTCTGTCCCAGAAAAAATTGTCATTTGTCGAGTGCTCAGTGCTGTGGTTGGTTTGCTTCCTAAATTAAATTCTGAGGCGGCATTTTGCGACCATGACTTTGACCTGCCAGCTGGAAGGCACGAAAAGGTAGTCCCATTTCTTTGATACAACATCCCGATTCAGTGTTGATGGGTTACGGGCATTTGAAAGCTTTGCTGACGAACGAGGAGGTTGCATTGTCAAATGCAAATCATTCATGTCCACATCACGATATCCACTCTTTTCTTCATCCTGTTTCTCTAATTGTGATGTCCTCTTCAAAAGACGATTATTGTCAAGTGCATCCATCTGCAATTGCTTTTCCAAAGTTCTGATTTTGCTTTTCCTTCCCTGACTAACAGCAGGACAGGTTAAATCATGTGATGAATATTCTGAAGAAAAATCTTCCGAGCTTTGGAATACTGAAGATAATATGCCAGACACAACTACTGGGATAGTATTCTCCTCAATTTGACTACTATTGAAAGGAGATGCTTTTGTTGATGCTACTTGTTCTGACTCATCAATCAAATTAAAATTCTCTTTGTTGCCTTTCAAATCTGTACCTCCTAATTCACATGCATCCTCTTTTGTACCACCAATGCCAAGAAAGTCATGAAATACAACTTCTTTTCTGGCCATAGAGATGTCATGACAGAAAAGTGCACCATAGTCTCATATACCCTCGTCATGGACGCAAATAGCTGAATTCCCTTGTCAACATAGCCAAGGATAAGGAAACTCCAAAAAATACTCATTACGTTGTGGTATGCAGTCAAACATATGCTGAACATCAAGCAATCTCCCACATTTGGCATATTTATCCTCCAATGTACTTCGATTTGCATCTCTTGGAAATAGTTTAGTACTTCCTCACAAAACCCATAATCGGCATATCTTAAAATATCAAAAAAAATCCATGTTCTTCTCTGTCTTCAGCATAGAATGAAAGAGCAAACATAACAACTAAGTATGTACAAAGTATCAAATCACACGCACAACTTTTGGGTGGTTTTCACACCTCGAATGCACAGCAATACGACATCCACCCCCTCTAATCCTGCGCATCCTCCGGATGGGCCAACTACCCATGATCATTATCATCAAGATCCACAAACAAATTAATCTCTTCGTTATGCGTTTCCGGTAGATCAACAAGATTATCAGCCATATCATCTGTCTCTTCCATTGGAGTTTCTTGTCGTTGTTCTTCTCTTGAAAATTCTTCCAATGCATAATCCTCATCATCTCTTTTCTTGAAAATCTTGATTCTTTTTCCAGCAATAGGCACTCTAAGCACTGTCCCATCCAATTTAGTCAGCTCATATGTTGCATTATCAAAAACATGTCTAACTATGTATGGCCCAAACCATCTTTTCACCATCTTCCGAAGTGCAGTATGCTGATTTTCAAGGCTGCTATCAAAGACCAATACCCAATCTCCCTCTTCTATTGCTCTAGGCCGCAAGTGATGCCTGCTATCAAACATGTCCTTGTTCCTTAGTCTAGCAACTTTCAACCTGTCAATAGCTAGCTGAATATCCTCAGGTCTCCTCTCCAACTGTCGAATCCGAAGAGCTAAGAGCTCCTCTCTCGTCAAATCCTCCTGCCAAGGTAAAACTGACCAAGTCAAAGCACAAGTCTCAATCGGCATAACAGGTTTCTGACCATACATCAACTCTGCAGGCATATATCCTGTGGTAACACTATGAGTCGTACGATCAGCCCACAAAGCAAATGGTAGAAATCTTGGCCATTCTCCAATCCGTCCTCTGCATGCTTTGGCTAATGCTTTCACTATCGGCGGATGCCCTCTTTCACTCTTTCCATTTCCCTCTGGATTATATGCTGTGGTTAGAGCCAATTTGATTCCTAGCTGAGAGAAAAACTCCCTAGCTTCATCTGCATCCAATTCACCACGATCCGCAGTGATCTTACCCACACAACCATACCTGCAGAAAATTTCCTCCAATAAGAACTTACACACTGCACTAGTGGTCTTCGTTCTCAAAGATCTGCCCTCAACATGATTAGTAAGATCCTCTCTAGCCAAAACAATGTATCTCATCTGCCATAGACCCATAGGCATGGTAACCAAATCAACTACCCACTTATAATGAATGCATAGCGGATAGGTCGGATGAAGCTCATCTCTATGACGCACTACTGAATACATCTGGCAGTCTCTGCAAGTCTCAACAAAGTGAGAAACATCTCTGTACATGCCTTTCCACCAATATTTCTCCCTGATTTTCTCATAAGTAGCCCATACTCCTCAATGACCAGCCTAAGGACTCTCATGAAACTCCCTCATCACCTGTAACTGTGTCTCTCTATCGCAGACAACCCGCAAAGGTAATCCGCCTCTTTTCTTCGGATGCTTCCAAAGAAATCCATCCTTGAGAAAATAACCATAAGCTTTCCTTCTGATCTTCTTGAACTCTTCATCTGTCCATTCATCTCTTTTGCTTAGTGTACTAAGGTACCTGCCAATCTGCAACCAATCTCCAACATAGAGCTCTTCTGTGAAAGCCACAATATCATAGACATGACAAACATGATCAACCATAGTGGTTGAAATTTTTGCATCATCCTCTTCTGCAAGTAGAGTCTCCTCATCATCATATCTGGCTCTAGACAACATATCTACCACTGGATTATCCTTCCCTGCTATGTGTTTAAATTCCGGATTTAATGACTTGATGTATGCAATCCATCTCAACATAGCTATATCCGAAGTAGAGCAACTCGTGATCATACCAATCAATGGCAAGCAATCTGTCTCTACCACAACTGAAGCTCCAATAAAATACTCCTTGTCACATTTGAGAGCCGTGACAATCCCCAATAATTCCCTCTTGATTTGCGGATATCTCCTCTGTCTCTCGTTTAGGACTTTCGCCCCAAACCGAATAGCATACCTATTTCCATCTGCATCATCTTGACCCACAGCCCAACCTATGCCAATTGGACTAGTGTCAACTGTCAATACAATAGGCCTATCACAATTATAATCCGCTTTCTTGAGAGTAGGAGCATTCTGCAATAACTTCTTCAATTTCCGCATGGCTCTAGCGTGGCTCTCATCCCAATAGAATTTCTGCCCCTTTCGAAGCAGCTGATACAAACAATCTACTATGTGTGCAAAATGAGGTATCCAAATCATATAAAACACACAAGCACCAATGAATCTCCGTACCTCTGAAGTAGTAGAAC